>NC_056751.1:329383860-329416360 GCF_019279795.1 Protopterus annectens | reverse complement strand
CACACACACACACACACACACACACACACACACACACTCCATTTTGACCACAGGGAAGACATGCAGACTCCACACAGAAGGTGTTCCAGCCGAGAATCAACCCAAAGAACCTCTTGCAATGAGGTGACAATGCTAACCGCTGCACCACCGTGGCCAACAGGATTACATAGGTGAGACTACTTCAGGGGTCGGCAACCTATGGCACGTGGATGGATTTTCAATGTCACATTGACTGTGTGTGAGTGAGAAATCAGTGAGTGAGTGAATGCATGCATGAAAGGTGAATGACTGTCTGGGTGTGTGATCGGAGTGAGTGATTGAGTGAATGCATGCATGAAAGTAGAAGAGACTGTGTGGGTGTGTGATTGGAGTGAGTGATTGGCTGAATGCATGTATGAAAGAGGAAGAGACTGTGTGGGTGTACGATTGGAGTGAGTGACTTTGTGAATGCATTTATGAAAGAGGAAGAAACCATGTGGGTGTGCGATTGGAGTGAGGGAGTGAGTGAGTGAATGCATGCATGAAAGTGGAAGAGACTGTGTGGGTGTGTGATCGGAGTGAGTGACTGGCTGAATGCATGTATGAAAGAGGAAGAGACTGTGTGGGTGTATGATTGGAGTGAGTGACTTTGTGAATGCTTTTATGAAAGAGGAAGAAACCATGTGGGTGTGCGATTGGAGTGCGGGAGTGAGTGAGTGAATGCATGCATGAAAGAGGAAGAGACTGTGTGTTGTGCAATCAGAGTGAGTGAGTGAATGCATAAATGAAAGAGGAAGAGACTGTGTGTTGTGCAATCAGAGTGAGTGAGTGAATGCATAAATGAAAGTTGAAGAGACTGTGTGGGTGTGTGGTTGGGGTGAGTAAGTGAATGCATTAAAGAGGAAGACAGCATGTGAGTGTGCGATCGGAGTGAGTGACTGAGTGAATGCATGTATGAAAGAGGAAGTGACTGTGTGGGTGTGAGATCAGAGTGAGTGAATGCATGCATGAAAGAGGAAGAAACTGCATGGGTGTGCAATTGGAGTGAGTGAATGAATGCATGCAAGAAAGACAAAGAGACTGTGTGGGTGTGCGATTGGAGTGAGTGAATGAATGCATGCATGAAAGAGGAAGATACTTTGTGGGTGTGTCATCAGTGTGACTGAGTGAATGCATGTTTGAATGATGAAAAAAAGACCGTAGGGTGGTTCAATTGGAGTGAGTGGCTGGGTGAATGCATGTATGAAAGCTGAAGCGACTGCGTGTGTGAGAGAGATTGGAGAGAGAGTGATCGTAATCATACGTTTCAACCTTAGAACTAGTAATCTGGGCAAAGCTAAGTGGGACAAAGGCCTAAAATAGGGACAGTTTTTAAATGTTGCTCTTACAAACTTAGAAAGTTGATAGAATAACAAGTTTTGCATTAGCATGAAATTTCTGAAGGGTATAAAGTATGAAACTCAAATGTCTGTCATTATTTTCTAACTTTAGTCTTTAATGATTTGCCAGTAATTTGTCAGAAAACCTCAACTTTTAGAAAAATTAATCAAAAATATTGAATACTCAACAAGAAGAGAATAGTTATTTAATCATGTATTGTCGTGTATTTTTTTTTTTTTTTTTTTTTTTTTTTGCTTTACAATCCTGGAACTTTTGGCACACTGACTGACTCTGCCACATTAATTTGGCACAACACTACTAAATGTTTACTGACGTCTGGACTACATAATTGGAAATTTGTGAACAAGCACTTAGAGTTACTTATATAATACTAAACATTTAGAGTTTATATACATTCACAATTAGAAGATCGGCTTCATAGAGGTAGGTGTATTTACTTAGAGTGTACTTGATTATTATGACACAGATTGGAGTCTGTCAATCAGAATGCTTAGGCCTTGGTAAATACAGGCAGAATGGCAGGGATGAGACGGTACATAGTTCAGCTAGTTGTTAGTTGATGACTTGGCTTCCAAAATGTTACTGAGGTTATTAGTAGATTAATTTTAGAGGAGGGAGGTTAGTATATTATGGAGAAGAAATATAGAGGGCTAGAGGGGGGATTAGCTTGGAGTTAGGCATGTGCATAGCCATGATTTCTTTAAGTGTCCTTTTAAGGAAGCTTTAGAGATAGGCTAGGAGGTATAGGCTAGGAGGTAGCCTAGTGTTTGGTGGGAGGGAGTTCCATTTCCATAATTTTGAGACATAGTATGAGTATAGAGATTTTCCTGAGTTTTTGGAAGTATACAGGAACTGTAGAATAGGGTGGCCCCCACTTTATGTAATATTTGAATGTGTTTTGTGTGTTTTTTTTTTTTTTTTTTTTTTGGGAACAGCGATTTTTTTTCCCTGGGGAAAAAATCACTGTTCTGGTAGTTCAATGTGTTGTGAATTCGAACT
Source organism: Protopterus annectens (assembly GCF_019279795.1). Taxonomy (NCBI): domain Eukaryota; kingdom Metazoa; phylum Chordata; order Ceratodontiformes; family Protopteridae; genus Protopterus; species Protopterus annectens. Next base: position 329,413,981 of record NC_056751.1, on the reverse strand, counting down.
TTTGAGTTCGATATAGCAACATTCGATCATTTGATTGTTCGTTGTTATAATATAGACCCATATTTTTGGGGTGAAAGCCTATGAATTTGTTTTTTTTTGGGGGGGGGTTAGAAAAAGTTGGGCCTCTGTGAGCCAGGATTCAATTGCTGTGAAAGATTGTTGGGTTTTGTTTTGTAGTTCAGGGAGAGTACAATATGAATGGATTAAGGCTGAGTCATCTGCTTATTGAATTAATGTTCCTGGGGAAGAGGTGGTATGTAAATTATTGGTGAATATGTTAAACAGTAGGGGACTGAGGATGGAGCCTTGGGGAACTCCTGTAGGGTTAAGTAGGAAAGGGGAGAGGTGGTTAGATCATTTTACTGCTTGTTTCCAGTCATATAGATAACTCTGGAACCACTGAAGTGTGGTAGTGAAGCATCCTAGGTTGGCTAGTGTTTCTAGAAGTAAAGGGTGTGAAACCATGTCAAAAGCTTTTGAGAGGTCCAGGAATACTGTGGATATGAGGTTTTCTTTATCCCTGGCCCTGTTAACAGTGTCTGTAAAGGATAAAAGTGCAGTGGATGAGCTGTGATCTGGCCAGAAGCCATGCTGAGTTTGAGTGAGCAGGTTGTTTTTGAGTAGGTACTTCACTAACTGTTGGTGGATACTGTGACACCCCTGCACTGGCCCAGTAATCAAGGAGCCTCAATCCTCACCACTGGCAGCTGCAGAGAATGTGCACACTGAAAGGATGACAAGTACATACACAGTAAAGTGCAATTTCCCTTAAGAGCACACAGAGATCACAATCACTCTGGGGCTGGTTTCTCTCTCTTTCTCCAGATCCCTAATAAGACTCCCCACTGGCACAACTATAGGGTTGAGATCTCCGCTGAGTGGCCAAACCAAGATCTCCAGTACCCTCTCTGTCCAACCAGTGCTTTGTGTCTCTGGCCAAGTAGCTGACACACAAACTCCTTGAGATTTGATTTATATACAAACACACACACACACACCTGGGAAAGGCTGGCACAGGTTTACTAGCTATGCCCCCTTCTACTCAGACTATAAGGTAGTTTCAGCTGCCACCAGCCAACTCTTTATCAGCTACTATAAGGCTCTTAACAAAGGGTGTCCAATCCTACTGTGTAATGTTACTATTACTCCAAATGGTAGTCTGACCAGGAGCAAGTCTATTTAGGAGTGGCCTGTACAGTGTCACCAAATAGATATGCAAGTACTCAGAGAGCTTAAGTATGTTTCACAAATATCAGCCACAAAGATAGGTTTAAATATATTTAATAATAAATAAATAGTAAAAGAACAAAACAATACTCAGTAAGTAATCAGTTACATCAGAGTTCAAATTCCCAAGAAATAATTAAAACAACATTGCAGGACAATCTCAAATAAATAAAGAAAACATCTAAGCTATACTTTACTATATTCCTATCTGAATTTAAAAGAGTTACTATGTCCTAAAAACTTTCTTACAGCAAGGCAAGTGCAAAAGGTGGTGATGAGTGGATGTTTCTAGGTCAAAGACAAGATATAAAATGCACATTCTCTCTCTGTGAGAGCTCTTAAATTAATATCAAATATTACTGCTGGGTTAGCTTGGATGACATCACTTTTTGTCACCTGACTTCAGTTCCCATACTAAACCCCCAGTGTCAGAAACTAACAGAATTTAACATCTCTGTGTGAAAAATAGATATCTCTCAGATGTTTGAAGACCCTAGAAGTCATACAACAATAAAACACTTCTGCATCTCAAACCTAGTAATTACTCTTCCAAGACAATACAAAAACTAATAGCTCTAGATATTATGTCTGCTACTGAACTAACACTAAGAGATAACTTTTATAGCACAATCATAAAACAATTTAATTTCAACTTATTTTCTTGAAGTTTTGCAAGTTAACTCTTTATGTTCTCGTTTGTAATGTTAAAACATATACATTTGCACAGGTATATAATTTATATATATTTCTATTCTAAGCAAGCAGGGCATGCTAAGGTTACACTTTAGCTCAGTACTTTACACCTTTACACACACTTCTGTATGAATCATATCAATATTCACAAATGACATAGAATTATTTATAAAATTCCAGATAGATGGGCTGGCAGTATTTCCTTTTGTGACAGATACCTGTTCCACTATTTTAGATAGAGAGGATAGTACTGATATTGTGTAAAATTGGATATTTTAGTGGAGTGTCCTCCTTTATGTATTGGTGTTGTGTGTGACACTTTCTATATTGTAGGGACTATGGCTTCTGAGCGTGATCTGTTTATAAGGATGCTGATGGGGTATGCAACTGAGTCTGCTGAAAGTTTTAAGTATTGGGGTGGGAGATGGTCTGCTGATGTGGAGCAGGGTTTTAGCTTGAGCAGTAGCTTTTTTATTTTTGAGGTGGGCATAGGTTGGAAGGAGAAAGGGGTTATGGGACTATTTGGTTGGTTATTTGTGTAGTTGTAGGCTTGGTCTGTTTTGGATGGTGTAGTGCTGTTTAGCATTGTTATAGCTAGTGTTTAAGTTTAGGTGGGGGTGTCCTAAGTTAGTTTAAGTGGTGAGTAGATCAGCTATGGATTTTATGAAGTATTTGTTAAATTCCTCTGCTATTTGAAATGTGGTGGTATTGGGTGAAGGGAAGTGTTCCTTGTTTGTTCCAGGGTTGAGGAGAGTAGATATGGAGTGCCAGAATTTTTTGGAGTTGTGTTTGTGTTATAGCTGAAGGTTAGAGTAGTAGGATTTTTTACATTTTTCAATTAGTTTGGTTACTCTGTTATGGAGTGTTTTAAAAGCTTGGAGATTTTGTTGGGTTCTGTTATGTTTCCATTTATTCCAGCTGTGTCTCTTTGTTTCATGAGGTTGATGCAGTCAGAGGTTATCCAAGAGTTTTTGGTTTTCTTTACTCTTTCTTGTTTGTATAGGGACAAGACTAACAAGTATTTTCGGGATGTAGTATTGAAGTATTGTATGGCATCATTAAGAGGGAGAATTTTTAGGCATGTCCAGTTTATATTTTGTAGTAAGTTGTTAAGTGTTTGTTGTTTAAGTTTATTTGTATTGCTAACTGATTTTAGGCAGTGGGTGATAGCCCTGATGGCAATTGCTGGAAGAAGGTCGCTTACTGAGTCAGGGAGTGTGCCTAAGGAGGAGAAGATAGCTGGGTGAGATACAAGAATCCAGTCTAAGGTGGAGTGGCTAATAAAGTCTTTGTTGAATCTTGTTGGGTTTGTAATTAGTTGCTTGAAGCCATACAGATTGATACTTGTGATCGGGGAATTTGCAGTGATGGATTGCCAATTTATGTTCATGTCGTCCATGATGACTATTTCTACATTAATGTTTTCAGATGTCCAAGACAGTATATCTTCCAGGACTGGTAGATTATTTCTGGGTGGGATGTAGGCTATGATGATACAGATTTTTTTGTGTGTTGTTGAGGTTTAGGGTGGTTATAAGTATCTCAGCATTATGGAATGTGGGTATACTGTTAGGGTAGGGAGTAATATTGAGTGTGAAGGGATATAGGACAGCTATTCCCCCACTTTTCTTTTTTGGTCTGTCCAGTCTGTATATGGCAAAGTTTGGGGGTATAACTTCAGTATCTTTTAATATGGGGTGTAGCCCAGTTTCAATTAGGGCTAATATGTCTGGTTTATTTTGTTCAATCATTGCAAGACAGATGTTATCATATTGCATATACTTCTTAGGTTGATAGCAATTAGTTTTAAGCTTTTGGAGTTTGCTTGTGTGGTTGGTCTGGGGTTTGGGTATATGTCACCACTCTGTAGTAATTTCAATATTAGGCAAGTGTATAATGGGTTGTTTTTAGTTTTGAGGTTTGAATTTAGGCCAATAAAATGGGGTTGGTGGTTTCAGTGGTTTTGATTTTGGAGTTGGAGTTATAAGGGAGGGGATAATGAAATAGCTGAGGAGAGATATTGGAGTAGTGGATTTGTTTTTTGTGTAGGTTGGTGGAAGAGGTTGTTGTAGTTTAGCATGTTGTAGCTGTTTTATTTGTGAGTGTTGTGGCTAAGCTTAGGTACAGTAGTAATCTGATTAGAATGGAGGATGAGAGTAACATATTTTGTGAGCTGTAGAACATTATAGTGTGTAGGAGGGAGAACTGAAGTTAGATAAGTTTGATTGATGTGGAAATTTAGCCTATGTAAAGTAAAGGGATTATGTATGGTTGACAGAATGTTGTTTTTGATTGAGTTGGAGATTCCATAATTTTGGATTGGTGCTGTTAGTTTGGGGGGAAGTAGTATGATTGGTTGAAATTTGATTGTGGGTGGGACTGAGTTACAGAGTGCATATGCACTACAACATTCTATAGAATTAACAATTGTGTAAAATGGATTATATGCATATGAACTAGTAGTAGTGGAATAACTATTGTTACACAGAGCCCAGTTCACCAATAACACTTCTCCAAACTGCACCTAAGCAATCTCTGATATCCCAGTAAATCACAAAGTCTGTAATAGCATTGAGACTAGTCTAAAGTCTCAGTGTAAACAAGTAACTTTCCATCTCCAAAGGACAGTTTCTGCTGAAGTTTAAGAAATTGTTATTCTCCAAATGACCACTGCTCTGCAAACATAACAAATTATCAATCTCGTAAGGACTGCTGCTTGTACTAGACTTCTCCATACTATCAGAATTTACTTATAAATATCCTAATGTTACCTACACTTAATTCCCCTCTCTTGCCTCTAATCTCACAATAAATACAAATCACCTCTCAAATAACTTTGTAAAGAACAACCCATAGGAAAATTCTACAATAACACTTTCATCTAGACCACAAAGTAAACGATACTCAGTTTTCAGGTTGCTTTAAAAATATAGTCCATAGGGAATATCTTCAGTAAGTTCTTAATACAATGCATAAGAACCAAAGAGCACTCTAAGTAACAACTTCTAAATTCCACTTCTCAATAAAACACTATATCATACCAAACGTATAACATTGATATGTCATACAAATCACATCCTGAGTACTGCTGCTTTCTTCTATATGTATAACCCCTCTCAACCCAATGGAAATATTTAATCCTTCCTCCTTAAATCCACTGCACCCCCTTCTGTTCCATTACCATGATAACACCACTTGTTACATTACTGCTAAATCTATCCATATTTTCCAGACCATCCACTAATATAACCCCTCCCAACAAATACTGATTATCATTTCAAAATGATTACACTAAACCATCTTCAGAAACAAAACCTGGATGACTTTGTACTCACAGCCCTCTAACATTAAATTTCTTTCCAATCCTTGAAATCCACTCCATTCCTGACCATCTCCCTACCTTCCCAAAGGAGAAAATCCGCTACCTCAACCCTTCATTATTATTCTCAGATATACAATTAAAGTTACAACACTAATATATCTCCTCCTAATATGAAGTTTCATTGAAACAACCCTAGATTCTGAAATATCACCAACATACACCCCCCCCCAAAAAAAACAAACAAAAATAGTTTTACCGAATGAAGGAAACATTAGGAACAAACTGGAAAAGTTTGATACATTTGTAATCATCCAAAACTCAGACATAGTTGATTAACAAAGTAATGGATACAAACTGACACGCCTAACCTTAACCAACACTTTATCTAGCCCTCCCCCCACCTGCCAATCTTGCAGCTTCTTTAATTGAACTCATGTCCATGCATTCCCTAAGGGGGCAAGGATCATTATCCAACACTTTCCCAATTACAACTATCTATTTAGCAGGAGACCAGGATGGACAAAGAGTAGGTGAAGAAGGCCCTGATCCTACCAAAATAAAACAATAAAGCCACCGTCCTAGTCCAAAGTACATCCATGAATGACAATGACCCTAAATGGCAAATAATAAATCTGCAACTGAACAAAAGTAACAGTCTAACCCTAGGAATAACTTAAAACCCTCCCTTACCCAGTTCCACCAAGTTCAAACAACTTGATAATGAAATGTTACATCATACAGATACACAAAAAGACATTTTACTTTTTGGTAACTTCAGCCAACCTTAACCATCTTACACTGTCCAAAGCAGAAACAGCAGGCTTTCTTACAGACCATGACACTGATTAGGTAATTAAAAAAAAAACACCAAGCCCAACAAATAAGAAAATACTACCTTCTTGTTTTGATAATCACAAACATACCACATTTGTTAACTTATATATCCTATCCCCTTCTAGAATGACCACTTCCCCCATTACATTCAGTCTAGCAAATGGCAGCAACAACCCCTTTCCCTAAATTATCATCTTCCAAACCCCCCAAAAATATAGCCTTAAAAGGTGAATTACCCAAAACTAACTGTAGACATTTTATACTAAAACAATGATCCTGCTAATCTCATATCCTGTCTAGGAAGTACACTCCTGAAACTAGAGGAAAAATATCAGGTTATCAAACGCAAACCAAAAACAATTACAAACAATGGATTACAACAGAATTACAAGCTCAATACAAAATGGAAAATCCTCCCATCCCTTGAAAACAAGGAGAAATTTGCTACCCTTAAATACCTGGCTAAAAATGCCTCCAGAAAAAAGGTTAACTTCCTCCAGTCCACTCAGAGCTCACTAATAAATAGTCCAAAACAATTATGGATCCTTGTTAACTACATCACTGGGCTATCCGCAAATATAAACCCACTTCAGGAAATCAGTGTCCGTACCCCCTGAAGCATCCTTTCCACTCTAGACTTCTTAAAAGAATTTTCTGTGCTACCCCTCAATCCCCCCTTTGAACCTACAATAACCTTCTCATCTACCAGGGCCCCCAAAATAACCCTGCATTCTTCTTTAAAAATCCAAATCAAAGCCACTGAATCTTATTCTGATGAAATCCCCTTAGATGCACCCACCAGTACAGATGTAGTGCTACCCTGGTTTGTCTTATTATTTTATTTAATTTTACATTTGGTAACCAGGATGGTTAGACTGGGCATGAAAGCTCATTTTCATCAGAGGCCCCCAGAGAAAAGCTCCACAAGCTATACTACAATGTACAAAAAACTTTATGATACAAAAGTTAACATAATTGAAACAAGAATACATGTGTTGAGGTATATACAATAGACTGCCAAATATGGTAAGCTATCAAACACAACCATACCTCTTAACTGTCTGGATTTTTGCAGAATGTCCAGAATGTCCATATTTTTGCCTCATATTTTTGGTCTGTTCCTCATAAATATTTTGGTGCCCTGGCAAATCACTGAGGATAGAAGACACTAAATAATAACAAACATTTGAGTTTCAGAGTTCTTATCCTTCAGAAAATACATGTTAACACAAAACCTGTTGTTATAGGAAATGTTGAAGTTTATAAGAGCAATATATAAAATCTGTCCTTATTTTTGGGCCTTTGTCTCACCATTATTGTTGGCTTTGTCCAGATTTTTTGCACTATGAGGTTGAGAGGCATACACACAACTTATCAGGATTATAATTAGGAGACAGATATAGACATGGACATATTATGGCATTATAGTACAATCATCAGGGTTGATAAGAAACAGAAAGTGAGGAAACATATTATATACAGAGCAACAAATGTAGACAAGGGTATACGGAAAAAGTTCCCTCTACACTGGGAGATGGTCTTGTAGTAAATTAAAACAGATAGTGCAGAACAAGAAAGTAGATAGGCGGGGACTGATAACATGTGGTATACATAATAATCCAGGAGTTGAACAATGTCAGAGCCATGATAGTTTTAGATTGTCTTTGAGACTTGATTAAAAGTTTGAGAGGCCTTTATATTTGTTGGGGGGGGGGCAAATTTTTGCAACATAGCTGGAATAAAGTACATTGCCTGCGGTGTTGTGAGATTTAGTAGCATTTTGTCTTGGGATGGCACATTTCTGTTTGGTTTATAACATTGGATCATATTTTGCAGGTCTGGGCATTTTTTTGGGTTATATGATGTTGTGTACCACAGAGAGCTTAGAGAGATGGAGACTATGATCCACTTTAGTAGTTTCAGGGCTTTGCAGGGTGAGTTTATATAAGTTTGCAACAAAACGTGAATTTGTTTAACAATGTTCAGGTTAACTTCTTTGTTGTGCTGGCAGAGTTATAAAAATTTGTGACACATATTGGAGTACTGGGAGCAAATAAGATTTAGCTAGTGTTCCCTAGATTTATCTGTTAGGAATTGTTTGGAGCCATACAGCAGTCTGAGTTTTTGGTGGGACTTTTTGACTGCTGAAAGGATGCGAAGGTCAAATTTCATGTTTTCATTTATTGTGACTCCATGTAGTTTTGTATGTGTGGCATTAGGTGATTTCATTCTTATTTATTGAAGTTATGTTAATCTGGCCTTTTCTATGAGAGCATGATTTAGGGGTGAAGAGGAACATTTTTGTGTGAGTTATCTAGTCAAGAGTCTTTACTTGAGAAGGATTCTTGAGTCAAATGTTATAGTCTGTTTAAGGTAAGGGTGGAACAGATTACAGTAGAGTCATCAGCATATTGTATCAGTGTTGAATGTTTGGCCACTAAATGTAAATCATTTATAAAAATATTAAACAGAAGTGGCTGGAGTATTGATCCCTGGGGTGCAATAACTATAACAGATGGGAAGGATGAGTGCCCATTTTGCCATTTGACTGGCTGATGTCTATTAGATAAGTAGCTTTAAAGCCAGGACAAGGAAGAGTGAGACTGGCCAGGGGAGGAAAGTTGACAGGTCTAGAGATAAAGAGAAAAGCAGGTAGCAAGCGTTTCTGTTCTCGTTTATAGTGTTTTAAATGTGCAGTAGGGCTGTAGAAATACTATGGTTAGCTCAGAATCCATGTTGTGTCAGGGAGAGAAGGTTATTTGTACTTAGGATCTTGAGGAGCTGTCTGTGAATGCATTTCTTAAGGATTTTGGATATGGCCGATAGCATAGCAATGGGTGTAAAACTGGAATAGTGATTGGAGTGGTCACCTTTGTGTACAGGAACGATGTATGCTTGTTTTCCAGATTTCAGGAATGCGACACTCTTTGATGGCTCTGTTTATTAGCAGTATTATTGAGTAAGCAAGAGCATCCACATCATGTTTTAGGCATTCTGAATGGAGGTTGTCTACAGACAGGCAGGAGGTTTTCAGTTTGAAGAGATGTCTTTTGGCAGCAGACTGGCTTTAGAGAAAAATGAGCCGAGTGTGAGTCAGATGGCAATATGGGGAAAGAGTTAAATTTGGCCTTATTTTTGAAAAAGAAGGTTATAGGTTGTATGATGTAATTATTGAGCGCATTTGCTATTTTTATTGGTGTTAGTACTGAAGATGACTTAGGTTGAGGGTTATGTCTTGGATCCATTAGTTTTTGGGTAGATGCCCCTCTGCTTTGATGTATATTTTGCAGGCTGCAGTCATGATTTTTTGTTTAATTTTATGCTATGTTTCTGGGGTTACTGTAGGTTTGGAAGGTATCCTGATTTTTATGGGTTTGCCATAGTTTCCAGGCTTTGTCCCTCTGTCTCATTAGTTGTCAGTTTTGGGGATTTTCTTGGGTTGAGTTTGACCAATTTTTTTGTGTTTTGTTGAGCATATTTAAGAGATTAATATTTATGAAATCTGTCTCTATATTATTTGGGTTTTATATGCACAACCAAAAATAAAAAATTAAAGAGAATCCAAGCAATACGACCAGATGAAAGATCCAACACTGTTTTATTAGTCTCTCTAGCGCCTCGGCTCACGCCTTCAAGGAGAATGACTACAAAGAACATTTCATGAATATTTATATCATCTTAAAACAATCAGTTAAACAATCAATTAAACAATCAAACAATTAATCAGAAAATCATTAATTCATAAAAAAACTCTCCAATTACATTCCACATTTATACCACTAGGTGTCATAGTACCATATTTCAATATAAAAACAGTCTCTTTATATAAAAGTTTTTGCTTAATCAAATCACTATTATTGTCCACTATAATATGTTCTAAAACTGTTGCTAATAAACCATCTGGTTGACTATTATGATAGTCTTTAAAGTGCATAGCTAAGGGACTTTCCACTTTCTTATTCTTTATATCCCTTATGTGTTCCTGAAGTCTAACTTTGAATGCTCTTTTACTTTCTCCTATATAAAATAATCCGCAGGGACATTTTAATGCATATACCACTACTTCTGTGTTACAAGAAAACTTTCCACAAGGTTTGAAATTTCTACCATTTATATGTTCAAACGTTCTACTTATATATTGGCAAGAAATGCACTTGCCACACTGATATGTGCCCATTAACCCTATCTCTAATTTTAAGCTAACATCAGGTCTAGAATATCTAGCATGTACCAGCATATCTTTAAGGTTTCTACCTCTCTTATAAGAAAATGTAACATTTCGCGGAATTATTTCTAATAAATCTTTATATTTAAATAGAAAAGGCCAGTACGTCTGTACTGCCTTTTTAACTTCTTCTGTTATTAAATCATACATCAAAACCATAAACATTTGCTGACCCAAATAGTTATTTTTTTTCTTTTACCTTTCTTTTTTTTATCTCCCTTTGCATATAATTTTTCACTTCTTGCTCTTTTCAAAGATAATTCCACTTCTTTTTTATTGTAACCTCTTCTAATAAATAACTCTGAAGTCTTCCTTAACTCTGTTTCTAACTCATAACTATTATTGCACAACCTCATTATTCTAATGAATTCCCCATATGGCAAAGATTTAATAAGATGTGAAGGATGGTGACTTTGTCCATCTAAAAAATGTAAATTATTTTCAAATTTCCTATATATTTTAGTGGCTATTTTGCCATTGTCCCTACCTTCCAAAGTTAGATCCAGGAAATTTACTTTATTACCCAATTGAAAACCATCAAACTCTAAACCAAACTGATTTTTTTGTAAATTATTTTTAAAATCTTCTATTTCATTTATGCCTCCCTTACATATGAAAATAAGTTCATCAATATACCGGTAATACCTAACCACATATTTTTTAAAAAATTCTAACTGATACAAAAATTCTAATTCAAAAGAGTTCATTAGCACATTCGCATACATAGGGGCAAAACTTGCCCCATGGCTGTGCCCTTCAATTGATGAAATAATTGACCATCAAAATAAAAATAATTATTCTTAAGACAAAATTCCATTAACTCTATGATATAAAAAGACTGAGGATTATCACCTAATATGTTTCTTAATGCTCTTAGTCCATATTCATGTCTGATACTTGTATATAAACTTTTTACATCAGCTGTTAACCAATACATGTCCTGTGTCCATACTATTGAAGAAATTTTATCCAAAAATTCAAAACTATCTTTAATATACGATGTTTGCTTAACAACATAAGGATACAGGAAACTATGTAAAAAAATTCCCATATTATGTAAAAAGTAATTGCATGCCGATACAATAGGACGTCCTGGAGGAAAAATGGCATTTTTATGCACTTTTGGTAAGCAGTAAAATAAGGCTATCTCACAATTATTTGTCTTAAACTTCTTCATTATATCATCCTTTATAAAATATCCTAGCCTAAGTCCTTTGTGCAATAAATCATCAAACTGTTTTAATGCCTTATTATATATTTTAATATCACATTTCCTATAGGTATCAGTGTCATTAAGATGTTCTAAACACATTTCAGCATACTGAGTATAATGCATAAGTACCACTTTGTTTCCTTTATCTGCTGGCTTTATTATTAATTCATGATTATTAATTAAAGTTTGCAAAGCCTACCATTCTAATTTAGTCAGATTGTATTCGATTTTATGTTTATTGACTTCAAAAGCATTATATATGTCTTCTATAGCAAAATCAATCATTGCTGCGAAATTCTTTATGCCATCATGTGTAAATGGAGGAACAAAATCACTTTTAATTTTCACTCTAGATGTATCCAATTTACTATATGCAGTATAATTAACTATATCCAGATTTTCAGATGAACAAGAATAAAAACTGTCATCAGAATCATCAGTAGACGTAAATGACATTAAATTACTGTTCTCATTATCAAAATTACAATTACTTTTGCCATGAAAAAAAGCAGCTAAATGCAATTTGCGTATAAAACGATAAATATTACTTTTCAAACATGTACACGGGGCAAAACAGTAGGAATGTATTTTAAACCATGATTAAGAACTGAAAAAGTTGCATTATTTAAGTCAATACCACACAGATTAATAATATATGTAGTGTCCACATTAATATCAATAACTGTTTGTAAAATGTCATTAATTTCTTCTGGTTCGTTTATACCTTTGTGTTGTTGCGTATGCACCAGCAAATGGTCTCTGTCCATATTCTGCTTCTCCGTCGTTTTCTCTAGGTCTCTCTCCATCCCCAAAACCATTGCGTTTCCCTCTACGAAAAGGGTTATTTGGGTTTTAGTTTGCTGGTGGGCAATGGTGAGTCGATAAGCAAAGTTTATAGTGGATTTGAGCATGGATTAGGGTGGATATCTCCATATTGTTGTAGTAAATTTAAATGGGCCAGATAAGTGGATAACCATTTCACCCTGACTTATGTTTTGCTAATAACACGAAGCAATGGTTCTTTTGATTTAGGAATGTATATCTCAAGAAGTGGAGTTGTGAGATATTGTACAGGTTGTGGGCTTTGATTATTGGAATTTTGAGGAAATTGCTGTTGGGGATGTGAGAAATGGAGCTGATCGAGTGATTGACATGCAAACATATGTGGTAGTTTGCAAGATGTGCAAGATAGAACTGCAGAATGAGATGTACTAAGTGTATGAGCATAGTGCCAGAGATGAAGAATTAGTGAGGTTAAGTTGTTGGAAGTAGTGGGTGTGGCTTGGAGGTGGTGATCTATATTGGAGGTGAGGAGAATGGAAGAGATGGAATATGTGGAGGGAAGTAGGTTTACACCATAGTTATAGCAATTCATTTATAAAAAGAGAGTAAGTGCAGGGTATATGTATGGCTGGGAGAGTTAAAGAGAAAAGATGAAAATGAAATGGGGGGAAGAGGTTAGGGCTTTTGTGAAAATATAGGAAAGCAGTTATCTTTGAAAGTAGAGCGTGTGCACTGAGGTTCTGAGGTGGTTGTTTAGATAAGGAAGGTAGTATTATGGTGGTAGATATACAACATCTGTGTACAGGTTACAGGTAAATTAATGTAGGAGAAAGATGTTGAGAAGAAGAACAGAAGTATGGGATTAAGTTAGGCTTGTACTGTAGATATGAGAAAGAAGGGTTATGCAGAGATAGTGGGGAAGAGGTGAACTATTAGTGGTTGGGAGAGTTAGTAACAAGATTGGCAGGGAAAGGTTAGTGCAGAAGAGTGGGATTTGCTTATGAAAGAGAGGAATCAAGAGACAGTTGAGATGGGCTAGCTTGTAGGCTGCTATTATTATTATTATTATTATTATTATTATTATGCAAGATTATTTACTTATCATATATAACCAATGCCTCTCCTCAAATACAATATCATAGCAATACTAGCCAAACTTGAAAACACCAAAGACTTTTAACCAACATCATTGCTATCCACCCTTAGCAAAATCCTTGAAAAACTAATTCTCCCAAAACTTATAAAACACATTCAAAAATACAACATATCTCTTCACTTCAACATGGATTTTAGTCAGGCCACAGAACAACTGCAGGTTTATACACCCTCGGGGATGATATACTCAAGAACAAGGATAAAGGGCTTTCAACAAGATAGGGTTTCGCTGAACTGACAAAAGCCTTCAACCATGTTAATCCAGAACTACTACTAAACTCCCTAATTTCTGCTGGCATCAAGCAACACTCCCTGACATGGTTCAGGGACTTCTTTAGCAATAGTCAATTTAAAGTTCAAATTGGATCAGCTATCTCTTCCTTTTCATCTCTAAGCAAAGGGGTACCACAACAATCAGTGCTGTCCTCACAGTTTTTTCACCTTATTTATCAGTAAACTTACTATTAAATGTATACAGATCAAAGTCCTTCTCTATGCAGATCATGGGTCTATATTAAAAAAACAAAAGTTTTAAATAACGAACGCTCACATGAGAAAAAATGCAGGACAATGAAAGGGTTTTTTTGGAATCACAGTACAGTGAAGATTGGAATATTTTCCCTTTCCTCACTGTAGTGCGATCTTGGAGTTGGAATATATAATTAGCGGGGGATGTGGGGGGCACAGCCCCCAAAATAAAGAGTTTGAGGTCTTGCATTTTTGCTCATGTGAGCGTTCATTATTTAAAACTTTCATTTTTTTAATATAGACCCCAGATCATATGGTCATTTAAAGCACTATCCATCCACTATCAGAAAAAAAATAAAACAGACTTTTCTCACAACACATATCCAACTGACTTATCAAAAACAAGTTAGACTTCAATACCAAAAACAAAACAAAGTCTGTTATTTTTGTGACTAAACAAGACTGCGACAGTCCCAGTGTAATGGGCTATACCATATAGCAACAAAGAATGCTTATAAAAATTCTTATATATCAAAAATCTAGGGTTCTGGGTAGATCAAAACCTTAATTTTCAACACTACATTTCTACTACTTAGTGAAAAATAAACTCTCTCTTTTTTATAGAAAAGATCTCCCACTTAGTAAGTAGAGCATCAACTGCTGCTGGCACAACTTAAATAGAATTTACAAATCATAGCCAGCCTTAACTCCCGCTATACACATCCTACAATATCCATAGACTTATGTGCCTACATCCTAGAAGGGAACATCACTGCAATGTCCTCGCAAAAGCAAAATAGATGCTGATGAAACAAAGGATATTATTACTAGCATCCCTTACATAAAATCTTCTAAATCCAGACCCTTTCCTGCTAGTCACATTAAACTCTCTCCCTCCTTACTTACCATTAAGGAATAAGTTCCACACTAGTGATAGCAGTTAGTTTCTCACCAATGACTCTCAATATATGGTAGTTCCTCCAAAAGATACTCCAATCAATCACCTCATTTCAAGAATTCCATATTCATTCAAACAATTTCTACATAAATAGGCCTTAGATGCACAGAGGATCTGAAAGGATGGGGTCGATAGAGGCTCTGTACGTAAAGTAAAGACAGCCCTTCAGTAGCCTGTAAGATTTTGAAATAAGGGAGAGGGCTTTGATACAGCCAGTGTAGCTTTCTAATAAAATAAGTCAAGCAAAAAGGGTAAAGCAGGACACCATGTTGTCCCTGCATGCTGTACAGCTGGCCCTATGTGTCTGTCACAGAGATCTGTTTAACCTGTGCTTTTCTATGTCGTTATGTCATTTGGAACTTTGTTACATTCTTCTGGATCCTCCTTGTTTTTTTTTTTTTGGCCAAATGTAACTGATGTATTGTTATCTTCTGTATAAGCTAATAAAGATATAAGCATGCAGGCTGGTTGTCCTGCCTTACCCTGTTTGCTTGACTTCTTTTATTATGGTAAAGCTTTATCAATAGAATATAGTGCAGTGACAGCTTAAGGCAAACTTCTGGTGGCCTCTGCCTGGATAATGGACATGCAATGGAAGTATCTTATCCCATAGTGGGAATGAATGGGCTTACACACAGTAGTAGGATGAATGATCAGCAGGTACAGGTACCACAAACTGACCCAAAAGTAAAAGAACATCTGTAACCTATACTAAAAATAAAAGTAAGTTTAAAATGTAAAATAATTAAAATATATTCCAAAAACAAACCAAATAAGCAAAGGTGTGGCTCCAGTATCAACTGCTGTAGAAGTCCAAAGTGATGAATAAATAAAATAAGACGGTAAAAACAAGATATCCCAAGATATATACGTTTGTCGCTCAGCTTTAATAGTCACACAAGCGCTTTCACATACAGCTTCATCAGGTTTTTTTTTTTTTTTTTTAATTAAAATATATGTACAATCATTTATTAATGCACTGTATGTTCAGTTTACATATAAATGGTTCAAGAATACTCAGAAGCAGTAGAATTTAACAAATCAGCACTATCCAAGCAGGTGTTATCACGATCTTATATAATGTACAGGTGTGAAATGCATGTGATAAGCCATGTAAATGATACAGGTGGGCGACCCTGGCTGCTATGACTGGTGTGATGTATCTTATATCCACCCATACGTGTTATGCATGTCTTATTTATGTGTCCCACATCCCTTGCATTCTTTGCTGCTGTGGTCACTTTCCTTCACTGTAGTGTGGTTCTGCTGTGAACCATGGTTCTATATACTCAGTGGCTACATGTCACAGTGACATTTTGTAATGCAGCTTCAGTCAGAGTAACTGGGTCATACAGTGTGCTACATGAGCACCTTTTACTGTCATGCTCAAAGTTGCAGTGGTTTGTGGTGGAAGGCATTCCATTTTGGGAGAAGATAGTGTGAGGGGGCAGTTGGTGTGCTCATTGAAGTAAAGGGAGTAGGGGGTTGTACTTTTACATTCTTCCTGTGTAATTGTTGCACTGTTTTGTTAAATATGCAATGAGAAATAAGACAAAATTTCTGGTTTTGGGAGAAACAGTGCAAGTTCCCATACCACCATGCAGGGGGTTGATTCCTTGCACCCTCTTACTTAATTTAACAGCTTACATAGACATATGTGAATGGGCGTGCCTTTGCTGAAGGTTGGGCGTCGGGCTGGCCACTCGGCACCATAAAAATCGACTGCCAATCATTAGCGGACCGGAGTTCCACTGTGGCGACCTCTAACCAGGAAAAGCCGAAAAGACAAACAAACATAGTTTGCACAGCTTCAGGGAAAATTTGCATATTTGATGAAATGATTGTACATATATTTTAATTATTTTACATTTTAAACTTACACATACATACAAAATCTAGAGCACTTGATAATAGTTTTCAATCTTACTCACAAACACTGGCTAATCTACAATGTATGTACTGTACCTGTGTACTATGTATGTATTCTACCTATGTTTCAAATTTCAGCTGTACACCACAAATCTATTAATTACCTTTATTTTTAAAATTAATATTTTTTTTGTTTGTTCTCTCCACTGTAACTGTTTATGTGCTGCATACCACTGTAAAAACATGTCTCCTGTAATTTGTGTGTATACTGATCATGTCTAAATAACTAAATGTGTCTGTAATTTTTCTTTGTGGAGCTTTTCTCCCCGGGCCTCTGCTGAAAAAGGACCTTTTCGGCTCAGTCAGACACCCCCGGTTAACAAATGTAAAATAAAATGGTTCAGTAATTAAGCCTCTTACATAGCTGGGAAATTTATATTTAAATGCCCTTTTTATGGAGAATTTGGAATAGCTAATAGTATAGCATGCTTTTTGGGGGATGGGGTTGTAGCGAAAGGGAGTGTCAAGAAGAAAGCCCATAAGCTTAGAGTTAAGATGCCACACGCAGAATGCAGAATGTAGTGTTAGATGTAGATAATGAGAACACCTTTGGAAACTTTCCTGCCAGATTTAGGAATGGCCTTGTACATTCTGACCAAAAACACAAACGTACAAAACAAGCTTACCTATCAGTTTGCACTGTTCTGTTCACTGAGTGAGCAAAGGATGAAAATTTAATGTCATTTTGAGTTTCACAACAGTGTGTCGAATTGTGTGAGCTGGCGGTGCAGTTTTCATTTTTTTCCTCTTTTCCTCACTGTGGTGCGCCTTGGAGTTAGTATGTATAATTTTGGAGGGGGGTTTTGCCCCTGCAAAAAAAAAATGTGTTTTTTATGTTTTTTCACCTCACTGTTTTCAGTTTGTAATTTGTGATGAACAGTGAAATGAAGAATGGTCCTTTACATTCATACAGAGAAACCATACAAAACTACTTTTTATGAACACCATATTTATCAAAGATATTGTTTATGTATGCACTATTTTCACTTTAAAATTTTAGCATTGTTTACATATACTATATTTTTAATTTTAAATTTAGGAAACCACAAAAGCATAGTATTGGTGGCTCTAGGTATCCTAACCCTTCCCAGACAGGTTGGTACAGGGCTATCTGCCCGAAGGCATATATTAGCCCAGCCACATTGTGTGGTATTCACCGCCCCTTTAGTAGTTCTCTAAACCCTTGTACTAGCAGCTAGTACCCTTGGCCCCTATCTAGTAGTGCTGTTGGTGTGATCCCCGGTGTGGACTTTTTGTTACCCATCCACTCATCAAGGTTCCTCTTGAAGAGTGATAGTGAGGGGCTCTGTCTTATGTAGATCGGGACCCTGTTCAATAGTAAGGGAAGTCTCTGTGAAGGGAATCTATCCCTCCAGCATGTTCTATTCATTGTTGTGTTGAGGTTTATATCCCTAGAGCGTGTAGCTCGAGTAGATTTGGTTTTGCTAAGATAGAGCATGTTCAACAATTCTGGGTTGGACATGGCTCTGTACATTAGACAGAGATCACCTCTGAGAAAGCCGTATGCAACAGAGAACAGTCTTAGCTTTTTCAATCGTGCTGCATAGGGCAACTGTTTGAGGCCAGTAATCCTCTTGGTTAGGTACGTCTGTGGTCTCTCCAGCTGCTGGAGATGTCTAGCCAGGTACATTCCAATTGGTGCATTGTACTCAATAATGGGTCTGATGAGGGAAGAGTAGAGGGGCACCATTACATCCTTAGATCTTGATGCGAACCCTTTCGTGATCAGATGGGTCACATAGAAGGATTTTCTAACCACTTTGGCAACATGGTTATCAAAGGAAAGCTGACTATCTACTTGGGTCCCTATATCCCTTATTTCTTCTTCAGATTTCAGGGGATTACCTCCTATGTTGTAGTTTGCGGGTACTCTGTTTTTTCCAAAGGGGATTACTATGCATTTTTTTGCATTTAGCTTGAGACCATGGCTTTGACACCATGCATCAGTCTCATTTAGGCCCTCCTGGAGGATCTCCATGTCAGCTGGAGACTCTATTATAGCACCCAGTTTGCAGTCATCCGCAAACGTAGTCATCCACAGCCCTTCTGTGCTTGCCTGTACTTCTGAGAAGTATATGCCAAACAGGAGGGGCCCCAGGACAGAGCCCTGAGGCACACCACTCATTACTGGTCTGGATTTGGACATAGATCCCGCTACTCTTACTTTATGGGATCTATCTGAGAGCCAGTTTGTGATCCATCTTGTGACGTAAGGGTTTATGCCCAAGCTGGTGGGCTTATCGATAATACCTGAATGGGGAATGGTGTCAAATGCTTTAGCAAGGTCAAGGTAAGCCGTGTGTACCTCCTTTCCTTTATCTATAGCCTGAGTAACTGTCTCAAAGAAATCCACCAGGTTCAGGAGGCATGATCTGCCCTTGACAAAGCCGAACTGTGTGGGGTCCAGTGACTGGAGGTTCCCAATCTCTCTGTTTATGAGTTCCATAATGATTCGCTCCATAGCCTTACAGATCAGACTGGTCAGGCTTATTGGTCGGTAGTTCCCAGGGTCAGTTGTGGCCCCACCCTTGTGTAGCAGGACCACCATTGCCGTGCGCCATTCTATGGGCACATATCCTGTGGAGAGGTTGAGACTGAACAGGGTATTAAGATGCGGGGTTAATTCCTTTTGGAGCTCGCGTATGACACAGCCTGGGACACCATCTGGTCCCATGGAGGCAGTGTTTTTAGCTTTAGATAGAGCCTTGTTAACCAACGTATCAGTAATAATTGGATTTACACAATCCCCTGGAATGGTAATAGGCCCTGTAGGTGGTGGTGGTGGGGGGATTTGCACTGAACCTGTCAGCCAAGGTGTTGGCAATGTCAGAAGGGTCAGTGTATTTTGTTCCATTTTGTACTAGCTCAGAACAGACCTGAGCGTTGTTGACGTGATGAGGGCCCTCAATTTCTTACTAATGCTGATCAGGGATGATTTTTCTACTTGATATTTGGCCTTTTTTTGTATAAGTCTCCTCCTTTTATTGTAAAGTTTGCTTATGGCCGGGGTCCACCAGACTGGTTTCTTTTTGCTTGAGGAAGGAGTCTTGGTTTTATTTGGGATAGCACTGTCCATGCAATCCTGAAGATGTATATAAAGTGCCTTGGTGTAGGATTCTGCATCCTGGATATCATTATCCTTCTGCAAGGGAATAGTGAAGCTTTCCACTTCAGATGCAAGTAATTTGAAGTTTGCTTTGGAAAGGTTTTTGACTATGGTTTCTTTGACTGGGGGAGGTGGAGGGGTGAGGATGTCCAGGGTTATCAGTTTGTGGTCGGATCTGACCAAGGAGGGAGTGATAACAGGTGTGGTACAGGTATATGTAAGGTATATTTTGTCCTCTGCCTTAATTTTAGTGAAATGAATATAACAGTGCAGTATCTCAGATTTTGTTCTTTTTCTGTGTTAAGCATAACTTCACAGTTTTAAATCAATGTCTGCACTTCAGAAGTGAAAATTCTTTCTATGTAAGCATAATTTCAGAGTTTTTAAATATATACCCATAGTTCAGAAGTCAAAACTAGTACATTACTAGCTTTTTGTCAGCATGTATATTTTCTGAAACAGATGTACAAAATCTGCTTTCATTGGGAGAATGATGGTGGCCTGTGTTAACTGGGTTAGATAGCTGTATATGACTGCAGTGATAATCACTGTAACAGGGTGAAATGGGCAAGATCTGTGTTAGGGGCTGTACAGGGTTATTTAGGAAAAAAGAAAAAGTAAAAAAAGACTGTAGGTTCTGTGACTTAGGTTTGCTGTCAGGGCAAAGTATGTGATGTACAGCATAAACTATGGAAGAACAGAAAAACCATCAGGATTAGCCACTCAAGCGATATCAGCTGTGGTCTGTTTGCTTCTTTTGCAACTTGCGTGCATTTTTAGTATGCTTTTTCTGGAACAAGACAGAATGTAGCTATGTTACACAAAGGTCTAAAAAGAGCATGTGATATGTGCGTGTTGCTTCTCTTATCTAGCTCTCATTTAGTAAACAGGGCTAAACCAAAAATGCAAGCTTCTGCGCAAAATTAGAGTGAACTGAGTCATACCCTGACATCCTGGTAAAAGAGAACACTAGCATTATATGAAACAGAAACGCCAATGTTTTTCTCTTTGAAATAAAAAATAACCTGGTTTTGAAATTACTGCTGCACTTGGGGCCCTGTACTGGGTTTATTTTACAGTAAAGTGACATAAACTGAACACACTCAATAATATATTTTTATTAAAATTACGTGTTTAGGAAGCTTAAACATGTATTTAATAAAAATAATGAACTGATCACGACATAACTTAGTTAACTTTTCATAGACAAGGAGAAACGAGATAATAACTTCCTCAGATATAGTTCAGCACAAATAATGACATTCTTCAAAATCACCTGTTTTGTAAAGCTGGTATGTGTTACCATATAACAGGTTATTTTCAATGATCTTGAGGCTTTGTGCATTTTATGATTCTGTGGTTCTGAAAGATTAAAGATGTCATACAGACAGATGGACAAACATGCATGCATGCTAAATGACAGTCAAAACACAGAAAAGGAAATCAAATGTAGTGTTGTATGAGACAGATTATTAATATAGATGTATGGACTGTGTATTTCTTCATCTGAAATCAGTAGTACATTGTTTTATTTCCATTTAAAAGACTGATGAGCTAAAAGATTTTTGTTTTTGCTTTCTACCTATGCAAAAACCTTTTTGACATTTTCCTTTGTAATGTAATCTTTTCAGTTTTCTGTTGCCAGAAATTCTATCTATCCCCATGTTCCTCCTCATTCTCCTCCCCTAGCTTCTGTGGTCCCTGTGATTGGTATCTGAGTATTTTTTTTCCTCTTTTTTTTCATTTCTGGTTGCCAAGGGAGCTGCATCCTAGCAACTTTTACGCACAGCAAAGAGAGAGAGAGAGTGTGTGAGAGAGAGAGAAAAGAGAAACGGGAAGAACAGAAATGAAACTAGTTCCATTCAGTGTTGCAGCTTTGTGAAACATTATCAAGTTAAGAAGTTTTTAAACTGGAGATATGGCATGAGTTTGAATCACTGAGAAATGACTATTTTAACAGAACTTATTGGAGGGATTTGCACGAGTTATTTTCTTTGTAATGTGCCTGTAGCCTGCTGACCTTCATGGATTTGATACTGTGCAGCAGTCCAGCATGAATCCAGTATCCAAGGGATGTCAGTAAAAGCTACATGCTAAATTATAACTTGAACCACTGGGAAAGAAAGAATGCATTGGCAGGTGCATAACACAAGGGTCTGGGGACCATACAGGGGGACTTTCTGGACCCCTGCCCAGGGATGAAAATGGGCAACGCAGCACAGGCATGTGGATCTGGGCAGGCTGTGCATCTGCCTCCAGAAGTGGAAGAATTGCTGAGAACTGACAACATCCTGGATCTGAGCTACAAAAAGATGAAGGTAATGCCAGCTGAATTTTGCTGTTTTTCCCAACTGGAGAAACTTTACATTAGCAATAATCATATCAGGGAACTACCTGACGAGTTTGCAGAGCTGACCAATCTCAGGATACTTGCATTGGACTTCAATAAGTTTGAGGAGGTGCCTAAGGTTGTGTGTCAACTGGAAAACCTCACTAGGCTCTACATGGGCAATAACAGACTGATGACCATTCCCCCGGAGTTTAGGAATCTTCAAAGTCTCAGGTGCCTCTGGATAGAAAATAATTACTTCAGAAAGTTTCCCAAGCAGCTGGTAGACCTTCGAAACCTGAAATCTGTGCAGATGGGGGATAATCGATTGAAAAGCTTGCCTGAGGATTTGGCGAGAATGACAAACCTTCGAGGCCTGTGGTTATACAGTAACAGGTTGGAAGATTTGCCCAAAGTGCTTCTCAAAATGGAATTTCTGGAAATACTAGATGTGGACAAGAACAAAATAACCACATTCCCGAACATGGTCCACCTGACAAGGCTGAAATTGTTTTGCTATGACCACAATCCAGCCAAGATTCCCCCCAAAGTGGCTAACACAGTCACTTTGGTTGGGGAAGGAGCCGAGGAAATCATGGCTACCAGGGCTGAGCAAAAACAAGAAGAGCAGGAGAAGGAATCAGAATCAGTTCAAGGCATTTTAAAGAATGGCTCCATGAATGATGAGGACAGAGAGGCATTTCCAGAGCTGGACTATTCTCCAGGGGATACTTGACTCCACAAAAAGGATAATAATAAGGGATAATACAAGAAATTATACCACTATACCAAAAGGCATTCATGTTGTGGCAACAAGTCACATTGAGCTTTGTTTATGCCTATGCAAGAGATGACCAGAGAGCTTGGATAGTGGATGGGAGAAGCATCAGTTCTTGTTTGTTAAAATCATGTGTGATCATGTATTCAGGACTGGAGTACAGGATGGATGACAGAAAGAAACATACATCAAGGAGTTAGTAGGTACTCGCTCACTCTTTCAAAGTTCCTGAATTTGTGCTCATAAGAGATGAAAGGAGAAATTCATAAGGGCATATGAAAAGATTCACTCAGCTGCAAGATTTACCATGATGTTGGCTGCAGTCCTGTGGCCTGCCTATAACACAGTGAGGAGGAAATTATATGGACAGGACAGCTATTTAAGAATGATTAGGACACTTTTAAAATGAAAAGGTATTGTGTACATTAAAAAGACACATGATAAATTATTTATATATATATATATATATATATATATATATATATATATATATATATATATATCAAAGTGATTTTTTTTATATTTCTAAACATGCACTTCTTTTCTTTGTTTTTTTTTTTCTATGCTGCAATAAAATTGGCAAATGTTCTATATTTATAAACCTAATCTGAGCTTTTTACTAATACTGTGCTTATTTAAAGGAATGAAAACAAAAACACTTTAAAATGTGAACTATGACATTTGCTCTCAGTGCCTAACCTTCTGTTTGCAAGATCAGTCTGAAGAACTCTTGCTTCATTCTGAATAATTTCCAGATTTCTTTATTTTTTCTAAGTTTAAAACAACACTCAAAGCTATTCATTTCACTGCTGATGTTTCTGATGCCCCTGAGTTTTTATGTCCTTAAAAGGAAAGATGAATTGAGAGTCTGAAGTAGGAATGAAGCAAGTGAAGCAGAAAGAAACACAAAAGTGAAGTGAATGAGTTGCACTGAGGACAGGAGCAGAGGGAGTGGGGAAAAGGGGGTATAGCTATGTATGAGACAGCAGCAACTGTGTACATACAGAGCAAATAAATCATTAGAAAACTCAGTCAGAAAGGATCAGAAAAGCAGAATGCAAGCTTTGAAAAAAGAGATGCAAAAGAAAAAGGATCTGTAGCTTTGAAGGAGGGGAAAGGGAAGGAGATAAAGATAGGGCAAGATAAATAAAGCAATGCAGAGAGCCAGGGTTGGCAACAATATCTGTTGTTTAGTTTAATGAGCTATGAATGAGCTAATGTATGTAGGTGTGGGTTCAATTCCTACAGCCCTCATGTGCATAGGGTACAGCGTTTTAGTAAATTCCTTTACAATTTGATGCTACTGCAAATTTGAGGAGCATCATTTGGGTGACTGTTTTTAATGCAAACTAAGGACAGAGAGACAGAGAGGAAACAGGGAAGAATGATATAGCTAATCATTCAGAAGGCTAAAACTCAACTGTCAGAGCATAAAGTGACCCTTTCTATGTAATAATAGGACAGCAAAAGCAAAATAAGCGACATATAATTTTAGATATGAAGTAAATGTCTGCCTCACCTATAAGTAACCTGCATTCTACCTTTAATTCATTAATTCGGTTGCATGCTGTGTTACAGCCACTGTCACCCCGATCACCAAGGGGCACATTAAAGTCAGTTAGCCCTAGCCGGTAATAAATGCTTAGGGTGAGACCAATCCTAGCAATAAATTCATTGTGGTCTGCAATGTTACTCCTTACTTCCAGTACTGAGAAAGCTTGATGTATAGAAGCTCTGCTCCCCTGAAGCAACTTTGGTATTAATACTGAAATTTATTTAACACTTGTAAAATATTAGACATGGCAGTGATTCCCTTTTCTGCCTTGTGTTGTAAAACATAAAATGATTAAGTTATTCCTTAGAATTCTATAAAGGATAGTGAGCATCAAATAGGCTGCCCGATTTCAAACGCGTTTATAAAGAATGCAAGCATAGAACATAAATAAATATTTGCTCACTAGTGTCGGTATATTAACATATACATGCACTGCCCAGCTTTCTTTCCTTCTGTGTTTTTTTCTGTTTTAAGGCAGGTATTCTCACTACCAGTGGAACATGTGCAACAGTGCAGGTAGTGTTACATGTTAGAAATATGTCAGCTTTCATGAAACCACAAGTTATATAATAAACAGTAGGTACTTGCACTACCTTAACAGTACTCAGAAGACTGAGTAAGAGCAATTTTGCTTCAAACTTTGAAACGTTATAGTGCTTGACATCTCATCAAAGTCATTGCTGCTACCCTATGACATCTGCAGGAAGTTAATTTTAAAAGGGAAAGCATACTTTTCAGCTGAAAACATTTTTAGTCCATTTACATTATTAGCTCACTTCCTTAGAACTAACATGACACAGCTGCTCAGTGATCATGCTGTTTTTTTATATGTGGAGTTCCAGAACGATTTGCTTGCAGAAAACATACTACTTTCTGAAATTCTGCTCTTCATTTAAGCAATGTCATCTCTGAGTCTAGGTCTGCATGGTCAGTGTGAATGTATCTAGGCAAATACACAAATAGGAAAGCACAGAGGCATTGTTGTTGCTTGTTCTCTAAATTGTCTCTAAGTATTGATTAATCTGGTCTTTAAATGGCACTTTGCATTGATGCTGTTGCTATATATTTAAGCAGGAGAAATGCTTTAAATATTATGCCTTGCTTGTTTTTCTCATGTACAATATGGGGTACTTTAATGAAACAGGCCACACTCTGATCAGCTGTCAGATCATGACTCTGCCACACACAGGATGAATCACTTCCAGATGAGTTATTTGTAGCCCTGTGTTACCCACAGATGTCACACACTGCATTGCTGGAAGGTAGGACTAATTAAATCAGCCTGTCTACTGATGTGTCACTCATCATCGTCAGCAATGATATTTGGTAGGCTGATAAAACTCATATATGAGAGTCCATTTTTTAATTTATTTCCAGAAGTAGACAAACATGCTCATAACACTTATAGTAACAACTGTCTAATATGTGTCAGATGTGTTTTTTTATTCATTTAGGGCATCACTATTTCGGGACTGCCCTGCTGCACCTCTGCTACAATTAAGTGGTGGAGTATTTTTTTCCCTTTCCCCTGGTCACCACTTCATGTCCTACTGTCCTTTAGTTCCCTCATCCACACAGCTCCTGAGTGCTCCTTCCTAGACAATTCTGGACATGATTCTTCACTTGGTGGGCCTCACAACTTCTCAAGAATTCTACCTTGTATTGTAGATTAGAATAGAACTTGGAGAGAGAAGAATCCCATCTGGAAGTTACACACCAGGTACTGGGAGTCATCATTCATGAGATAGCTGGTAGCTGGTCAAGGTCCTTAAATTAGGGAGTGATCTTTTTTAATGATATCAATGTGCCTGGTGTGTTAATCTGCCTAACAAGTGCAGGGCAGTGTTGCTGCTCCCTGACTGGCATGACCTGCAAGAATTCTGTTCTCCTTTTTCCACCCTGATAAACAAACCAGAAACTTGAGTCTGCTCTAGAACTCAGGCTGCTGAAGGGGAAGATGGATGCCCTGCCTCTGTTCCATCAAGCTGACAAACAGCAGAATAATTTTGGATGGTCTTTGTGCTGTTGAAGAAAGTATCTGATGAACAGATCTCCTATCCCAAGGGTAGAGCTAAGGGGTAATTACTAACTGTACAACCTCTGGTGGAGAACCAAAGACTTACAGCAGCATTGTCCTGCACTTGCTGGGCAGACTCACATGTCAGGCTCACTGACATCATTACAAAGACCACTTTGTACTAAAAATTTGTTTTAACATAGAGGTATGGGGGACAGGCTCCCATGTAGCTGCAAGTGGCTAAAAAAATTGAGATGGTTTCTCACACAAGTCAAAAATGTTCCCACGTCATATTTTAGATTTACCATGCCCTTCATAAATGCTGGCACACTGGCCTAAATTTAAGGAACAGTACATATAAAGTTTCCACAAAAAGGATTGCATAAATGCTGGCACACTAGCCTAAACTTAAGGAACAGTACATATAAAGGTTCCACAAAAAGGATTGCATAAATGCTGGCACACTAGCCTAAACTTAAGGAACACTGCATATAAAGGTTCCACAAAAAGGATTGCATAAATGCTGGCACACTAGCCTAAACTTAAGGAACAGTGCATATAAAGGTTCCACAAAAAGGATTGCATAAATGCTGGCACACTAGCCTAAACTTAAGGAACAATGCATATAAAGGTTCCACAAAAAGGATTGCATAAATGCTGGCACACTAGCCTAAACTTAAAGAACAGTGCATATAAAGGTTCCACAAGAAGGGCTGCGGACCTTAGATATTCCTTGTTTTCCTTCCTCTTTTTGTGCATACCTGCTGGAGAATGTACATAGTGAATGCATATGGGTTATTTGTTCTACATACTGTCTTTCAGCTTCTTCTCAGCCATCTTTGTATTGCTTTTGCTTTCTTTTGTACTGGTAGCATGCCTAGAATTAGTCTTGAACAGAAGCAGTAATCCTTTTTTTTTCACACAAGGACTGCCATCCAAAGGATACAATGAAATAAAAGCCTTACTAAGCCAGTTCTCCTGCACTCTGGGTCTTAGCTGTATTTTATCAGCTTGATATACCAAGTGTTGCCTTTTTATTTTATATGACCAGAAGCATCTAGCAGTTTAACTGGCTTACTGAAACTGTCAGCTGTTCTAATTCCATTTCCTGCTTCCCCTTTCTTTATTTAGTTCTGCTGATTTGGTGACCTTGTTTCTCACAGGACATTGTTGCACCTGAGGCAGTAGTTTTATTTATCAAATTATTCTCTGACATACTTTCTTGTCTGATTGCTGGAATGCTTTTGAAACAGGCATTGCATCACCATCAACTATCTTGAATCCCAGCACTCATGCTCTGACTGGTTTGACTTTCTAAGTATATTGTGAATCATATTGTAGTGATCATGTGACCCCACCCCCACCCAGTTGTACTTAAGAATACTGGGCTTAGAACTGCTCATTTCACAGTCAGTAGAGAAAAAAAAAAACTGCTTCAGGATTTATGACAATGTGCCTCTTTAGATCCACTAACCAGATCATTATGTTATCATCATTCAGAATCTTTGACTGGAGTTACAGACTACATATGCCTTTTTTTCTAAATAGGAAAACAGAACAGGAGTAGTTTAACACACCTGGCAATATTCCATTTGGGCCTTTTGGTACAATTAATGCTGTTACTGGTCAGAAATTGTTATCAAGACATAATTGTCACTGATGTGGACTATTTAACTGCAGTGTAATATTTTACAATACATTCGCATGATTTTAGGCAGATGTTTATATAAAAAATATTCCCTTTTATTTGTATTTGTATTTTATATGCTTATTCTCAGATTTAGAAACACACAGACCATAGGGAACATTATTGAAATTTAATTCTCAAGATGAATTCACTTCTCCCTCGAAAGTACATAGACATTCAGAGACACAGACACACACATGCCCACAGACATACAGACACACGCACACACCCACCCACACGCCCACAGGCACACACACACACACACACACACACACACACACACACACACACTCACTTACTCACACTCACTTTCACCAAAAGAAATACATTTAATTTGTTTAGTGCCACAGAAATAAAATAAAAAGTAACTTTCAGTTTTTTTTCACAGTTTCTCTAGTCTTCCTCTCTAATAACATAGACATGGACCAGCAAGCTGGTTTCTTCATCACTTACATATAAATACATGCATGGATTGGTATTTTATTCCTTTAGAATGTTGTTACACTCCAGAAAAATATATGAAGGAGTCATCAGTTGAAATACTTTTCTGATTTGTTTAAGTTTGCTCTGGGACACATTGGAAATTTGAAAGTAAATCTGACACTGAACATTAAAAAGATTCATAAAAATAAACATCTAAACATGATAACTTCCTTCTGAAGAATGCAGGCTCTGAAAAAAAAAACAGTTTGATTAATTAAATTAACCACCAATGCTAGGATTTATAGATTAATTTCCTTGTGGTATTCTAATTACTATTTGAAGGCTACAAATATGGATTATGCCTACCTATTTAAAAGTCTTAGTTCAATAAATCCAGGTGTTCTCAGGCAAGCTGTGCAATATAATATCTTTAGCCTGTCCTGAGCCTGCCTCAGGATGTTCTCATTTAATGAAATATCTGGTTTCCCTCATGCTGGAGGTACACAGGTGGCATCCCCACTAAGTAGCCAAAAACTGACTTCTCTTAGCCAGGAGGAACAATGGCTCTATTGCACAATCTTAGTTAGTGAGCCCCTCACCCTATCATGGAGCATGAGCCAGGAAGCTGTTGTGAAAGAAACTCATTTCCACAACTTGTCTCTGTATGCTCCTTCTTTAGGACTTTACCTAAAGCCTCTGACTGTAGGTGAGATAGACATAGCATGACTGGTAAATTTAAAGCATTATTGCTAGAGGCTCTCTCTTCCTCATCACATACTGGCATAATGTCTGCTATATTACCATAACTGCAACCATGCACTTTTCAGTCTCCTGATCCCTTCAACCGTCTGTCATGCCAAGGGCACTAGATACTTAAACTCCTCCAAATGCAATAACTGCTGCCTCTCATCTACAGAGAGTAGTCCATGTTTTGCAAGGATTGAATCAGGAATTTTTATTTGAAAATGCTGTACTTCATCAAATCTGCCTTGCACTCACAGCAAATCACTGCAGTGCATAATGGAAAGTGCAGTCACTTGATATAAAGAGGATGACTTTGCCTGCAAACAACAACGAGCAACCCTCATGTCCCAAAACAGGATAGTTTTCCTCTTTGGCTTGCCTTGAGATCTGTCCAAGAAAATCATGGGAAGGAGGGGAAATAAGACACTAGACTGACTGAGTCTTGCACATACCTTGAAAGCATTCAGTTTAAAGTTGTGAATGTGGACACGACTGACCTTACACAAATACTGGGACTGGATGGTGTGCAGCTGCAGCAATTGGACTCATTTTTCTTCTAGCACCTCCCCTCTAGATATTCCATATTACATGGTCATATGCCTTTGCTAGGTTTCCAAAACACACGTAGATCATACTGGTGAACTCTCATAAACA
>NC_056751.1:329258860-329376360 GCF_019279795.1 Protopterus annectens | reverse complement strand
GACTCAGAATGAACCCAGATAATATATAATGAGGTAAAAAAAGAATCTTTACCACTAAACCCCTTGAAACAATGAAGTAACGTACAATGTAAACTTTAAAATTCACCTAAAACTCTCATACTATGACTCAGGATACACACCTAAACATAACTAAAACATCAGAACACATTGCCGTAACATAACATCTTAAAAGTGGATTCACAAAAAAAAAAAAAAAAAAATATATATATATATATATATATATATATATATATATATATTATCTCAAAAAAGAAACAGCTCTGTTCATAAAATCACTATGGATGCTATATAAATTCTGCTTAATAGACAATTTATGTAGTTAGGAGACCCCGTTGAACTTTATGAGAAACAAGATTCCTTGACTCAAATGTAAATGTTTTCTGACCAGCATTCATATGTGAGGATTCAATAGATCACAGTTATTGCAAACCAGAAAAAAAATAAAAAAATAAAAAAGCAGTTTGCCAGGATGGCAAGATCCTACATGCTCCGACTTCTTATCTTTACTAATGGTAAGGTAATCGTATGTTACTGAAAGGAGACATCTCCATGATAATGCAGTTTTACTCTTAAAATGGCCAATCCCAAAATCACACATTAGTTATTGCACATAAAAGTTTATGTCACTAGTGAATTGATTATAAGACTGGCACCTAGAAAACAGTGATTGCAACCTATTTAAAAAGAGGGAAAACTAGATAAACTGAGTATACTGCAGTATATTACAAAATATCTTGATATCATGTGCTCCACATTTAATAAACTCATTTTTCCAATCTTCCCAAAATCCATTGTCTAAACCTAGGGCACACTCTGTTTCTTTTGTTACCTGAAGTGGAACAGTAAATACATACGGAAACTGTTTACTAAAAGAGTGTTCAAAGTTAAAAAAAGACTCTTTGTTATGTAGAATCCGTATAGTTAAGGAACATTATGTGGCAGGTCATGCTTTTGTTATGCAGAACCTTTGTATAATTAAGGAACATTATGTGGCAGGTCATGCTTTTGTTATGTAGAACCTTTCTTTAATTAAGGAACATTATGTGGCAGGTCATGCTTTTGTTATATAGAACCTTTGTATAATTAAGGAACATTATGTGGCAGGTCATGCTTTTGTTATGTAGAACCTTTCTTTAATTAAGGAACATTATGTGGCAAGTCATGCTTTTGTTATATAGAACCTTTGTATAATTAAGGAACATTATGTGGCAGGTCATGCTTTATAATACTATACTGTCACACTTGCAAGCACCGTTTCATGTAAGATTTAATAATACCATCATATGGTAAAATGCACATTGAAGAGTCTGATAAGGATTATAGACTGAACCCATAGCTTAAAAAATGCAAGCACTTCTTTAACTGTGATAAAATCAGTCAGTATCACCATTATTACAAAACTATTACTTTAAGATTTCCATTTTATAATATAATGAGAGAAGACAGCATGATAGGATATGCTTTACCATAAGATATCACACCTCAGGACGCATTGTGAGTTGCAAGGTGGAACTGAGTGATTGACACATCCTGAGGTATGATAGTATCCTTGGATAAAAACATATTCTGAGTGCATTATTTTTCTTAACAGCAGATCTCCAAGTGAAAATGATTAGTTAATACAAATGTTAAAGTTACAGCATTATTTATTGATTACTTTGTAAGGACATCTTGATAAAGTATGTTAATAAAAGCATCTTATTTATGTATATATTATGAAAGATTTTTATGAAGCGCTGTACTATAAATAGAACTGCTGTCTAAACATTTTAAGGAACACAGTAGCTGCCATTACAGTAAACTATTTTATATTACCACTGTATGCTAAAAACTGCGGTGGTGGTGCTGAGGTAGCGTTGTCGCCTCATAGCAAGATGTTGTCCTGTTTGATTCTCAGCTAGAGCGTCTTCTGTGTGGAGGCATACGTGACTGGGGTGTGCCTTCGTTGAAGGTTGCGTGTCTGGGCTGGTAACCCGGTACATAAAAATCCACTACCAATCATTAGCGGACCGGAGTTCCGCTGTGGCGACCCCTAACCGGGAAAAGCCGAAAGACACAAACAATTGTATGCTACGAAACCTAGTAATATGAAAGTAATTAATTTTTAAATGTTTAAATAATATGGCAGTCTGTATGTCTGTATCATACTAAACATTTCCAATAAGGCATTAGATCAGAGTTCCAGCTACATGAATTGGTAGTGGTTCAGGTGAATATAACAGATCCCACAGCACTTATCACAAAGACTACGGGAATTTCTCTAAGGACCTGACCTAATTCTACTTATTCAGTAGAAAGGCCAGTTTGTATCTTTCCTGAGAAGAAGCCACTAACCTAATGGTATTAGCCAGGTCAACAAGGCATAAATAAATAAAAATAAAATAGATATTTTTTATATATCATTAAAAGTTTCCTGACCTTTTCGTACTCAGTATTTATGATTCAACTGGAACATCTTTAAAACCTATTCACTGTTTAGGAAATAAAGTACTATTTTTTATTAAGATCAAAATTACATTAAGAAGTGGATAATCTTTTTAGTAAATATACTTTCAGCAGAGTTAAGAACTGTTTCCAAGACATTACCAACTAATGCCAGTCGAATAGGTTTCAATAAGTTTATACATTTAACTTCTACTCAAAGTTATCTGCTTTTTTATGACATGGCATTATTTTTATTGTTGCTGTAATTAAATAAAAAAGCCTACATACTTTGGGATAGAAGACAGATTAGGAAAAAATAAGTGTAAACATGCATATATTGCAGAGGTCATCTCACTGGAACCTGAATCACTGTATGACACCTTGATTTGTAGTTTTTGTACAATTCCACATGAAAAGATTCAGTATCATATATAAGATCTGAATAGTTCTTCCAGATTGCTTCTTCACAGCACTCCATAAAAGGCAGGTATCACTATATTTGGCGTCCTACTCTATGTTTATTTATTTTACTTACCTCTGTTAACCAGTTAAGTTGGTTGATATATGTATATAAACATTTTTAATCTGTTCATGCCAGCACTTTCGTCTTATCCAGACTTCTTCAGACCCAGATGTTTTACATTTGATTTCTAAGACATGCAATACTAAGAAGTAAATATAGTTGGAAAGGGGGAGGGACATGGTCTTGAGCTTGCTGCTTCAGTAGTTAAAAACCTGGAAGACAGTAGAGACTCAATAAAGCAAAGCAGAAGCTGTAGCCAATAAGAGTACTCCTTGGTCATAGACAACTAATGGGGATATAAGCTAACAGTCATCTGACTATGGAGCTGAGTGTCAAATAGAGTTTTAGGAACTCAGTCCATTACATAGGGTTCTAAGGTTGGGGAACCTGATAAACCCCTGAGTGGGATTGAAAAATCAAAGCAGATGGTGCCAGAAGCTAGTAAGTGGGAGGGATGGAACGAGGATGGATAGCTCACAAACCATTGTATACTTTTCTTTCATACTGCACCTGCTGCATTATATAGTGAAATAAATAATACGTCCTCCTACATTTTATACTAACAAAACATATTGTGTGATTATGCATTATATGCACAGTCATCCTGACCCTAAATCACATGACAGTGCTATCCTTCTTCAGTTCATCTGTAGTCAGAAAAGAGAAATTTACACAGATGTGGCTTCTTCCTTCATTCTGAATGAAAACAAGCAGCTGATGTCTAAAATCTTAAAAATGAAATGTTAATTAATGTATTGTAAGATGGGGCAGACATCACACTGATATTGATAGTATGTGGTAGCATGTATATTTCCATGGTTTAACGTTTACTAAACAGAGAAAGTGGAAGGGGATATTTGATCATTTTATTATATTTCTAAAGAAAACCTATTTCTAAATGTGGGAGCATGGTACATTTCTTAAACGTTAATAACTAGGGTTTTTGGTGAAGTACATGTGAGAGTGCTGCTATTCGCTGTATAAAGATCTTGATAAAATGGGCACGACTATTCCTTGATTCTCTTTGGTTAACGACAGTATGGCTGTTTAACAGTGTTTCATAATATTGAGCAGATACTTTGTAGTTTACACATGGTTTGAGGGAAAAGTGTTTTATCATGAGGGCAAATCTCAAGTCCTTATTTATTTATTTACAGGTAGGTGAGCTGGGACAATAAGGACCTTTTCAGTCATGACCTTGATACAGGAAAGAGAAAAAAATTGAAATACACAACATTTTGTTAGGTTAGCTTGACAAGTGGAACATGAATGCATAATATTTTTAATACACAAATGCATAGTGCAGTTATGAACAGCAGTAAGGAAACAGGTATAGATTTTAACAAATTTAGACAGAATTACACTGCTTAGGTAACAGTACCACCCACAAAACAGCATTTTGCCTTTTACTAAAGAAAAACACATGAGGTGAGAAGAGAAAACAGAGGTTAAAAGGATAAAAGGTATACTTTGACAAGCTTCAGTTAAATCTAAATGTCTCTGCTGTGGGAAGTCAGGGGAAACTAATAAAATAACTTGCTGAGAAGAAATGATATGACCTTCTATTTCTGTACTGTGTCAGCCTACGTCATATGCGTTTTATCAGCAATGCCCTTCAACAAAGTTGTGAAAAGCAGGTGGTTTTAGATTGAGATTGACAAAGCATTTTTGTATAAAATAGTAGTAATAATTGAAAATAATAAAATATATTTTCAGATATGATATATGTAAAAAGAACTTTGCTTTCTTATTATTCTTTGCTTATGGTGTCCACGGCAACTAATCTCAAACTGCTTTTATCAAGCTAGTACAAACACATGCTAAACAGAAGCCACTTAACTTGTTTTAGTAGTAATCCTGAAAAAAAGGACAAAATTTACTCATTTTGAAAAATAAAGGACAGAACATATTTAATTATGTATTTATTTGTTATCCAGGTAAGTGAACTGGTGAGCCATGACCTGAGCAACTTGGGCAAAATACATTTAACATATGAATAATTTAATCTAGGCAATCAAACAAGATTTTTTGTAAGGTGGGAGGAACCCAGTGTAGTCAGTGAAAATGAATATATATGCATTGGAAGTTATTATAATACAATACACAAAAGTACATTTGTTTCTGCTTGAGAGAACTATTTTTGAAGACTCTTTTGTATTCTATTTGGTAAACATTACATGAAAGAGATTTTGAGATTATAAATAATATAAAAATGTTTCCATAATAGCAGTAATTATCTGTAAGTGTGATGTTTATTCAATTTTATATAATGGGGCAAGTCATGGATGCCAATTCAACCAATCAGAGTCGTGAAAAGAACAGATAAGTAATAAAAATATTAATACACAGCTCACTGTTTGCGTCTACTTTTTCTAAATACTCTTGTTCTGCAGATTGGATAGAGGCTTAGTGAGGAAAAGAAATTAGCTCTACTTGTGTGTTCTTTTCCGTACTATAGAGCAGTTTTGAGACTAATTAATGATTTCTTTACTATTTAATTAAATTAATTCTAAATTGTATTGTAGATATCTACTAATAAAATTAATAAATTCATTCATACATCTGATGTCATATTTTCTCAGAATATCCAAAGTTTTGCCTCATATTTTTAATCTTTTCCTCATATCATTTGCAGTTTTCTGCTAAATTATTGAGGATCGAAGTCACTAATTAATGACATACATTTGAGTTTCAGACATACCTCACAACCTTCAAGCATTAGAAATCATAAAACTGGCATTTAAAAAAATCATAACACTTTCTTATTTTTCACAAACAGAAAGTCTTTGTATACTAGACCCACTATAGTTATTAGTTGTGCATCTTTGCAAGGCCTTAGTTTATATATTTAAAAGGGTATACTTCTCATGATCGACTGTCACATAACTGACTTTCAAATAACTGAGATGAAAAGAATGAAATGTCAGAAACCCATATGGCGAATTTCACCAGGGTAAGGAAATACATGACCAACTTTAATGACACTCATGGTGAGGTAAGTAAAACCCACCTAGGTGGGGGGCTATGCCACCCACACCCCCTAACTAAATATACCAACTCCAGGATCACACTACAGTGGAGAACAGGGCATGTCGGCCAAGTGTTTACTTACCCTAGTAAGCAGTTTCTGTTTAGGTTACTGAAATTTTATTCTTTTTGTCTTGGTTATTTGAAAGTCAGTTATGTGACAGTTAGTCATTAGAAGAAGGTCCATTTAAATAAGTATGTACTCATAAACAGGTTTGCCTTTATGAGGAACATCATAAATCTAGGAGGAGCAAGGCTAAAATTGGGATCCAAAATCATAGTGCTATGCCTAAATCATAGCAGTTGAGAGGTATGGTTTCAGAATTCATATCCTTCAGAAAATGCATGCTAATGAATATCCTATTATTTTAATAACTTTCTAAGTTTATAAGGCAATATTTACAATCTGTCCCTAATTCTGAACCTTTGACTCCCCACTATTTTTGGCTTTGCCCAGATTTTTTTGTGCTTAGAGTTTAAGAGGTATGAATTCAGTACTTTATAAAACAAAATGACCTAGCTTTAAAATGTGTAATTGCTGACATTAAAAAAAAAACACAGCCTTAAATGCCTCCAGCATTTATAGCTGTATTCAACTCATGCAAACTGCTTAGATATGCATGCTTGAATAAAAAGCAATGTGGAGCTACATAATTTGTTTAATCTAAAGGAAAAAGGTGTATGCATTACCTAGCTTTTAAGATGCCAGATGTGATAATAAAGTAGTAAAGTAGTGGTATTACATATGTATATTTTATATATCTATATATATATATATATATATATATATATATTTATGTGTGGTTTCACTTTACAAACTCGAGATACTAAAAGTGCAGTTACTTGAAACTTCATATTGTCGAATATCAGTTTGCTGAATTCATAGTAGATGTGGTGTGTGCTGTTTTTCCCAGTATGCTGTCACTTTAAAGGACAACCACACCCACAGACTCAAAAAAAATGTTTATTTCATCATGGTTTGGTGTCTCCTACATTTTAACACCACTCTGGGACTATTTAGAGCTTTTTAGATATTTTTATACGCACTTTCTGACTCTGACCACATGGGGTCTGGCATCTTGAAATAATTCTGACTGTTTAGTCTAAGTATCCCAGAATGCATTGTTTGTCTCCAAAAATTTGCATCAGATCTGCCAGGTTTTCCCTAAAGCTCCTGTAAGTCCACTGATTTTACAGGCATTCACTGCTGTGTTATAGTCACCTACGTTTGTTTAAAATGTTATCCTTTTTCAGTGACTACTTCAAACACAAGCAGTGCAAATGCTACAGAACAGAATTGAAAAGTGCATTTTATTGCACTTTCTTCTTAGAAATGCTAACTTGATTTCTTTTGTGAAGGCTGAAATTTAGTTCTTCAAGGTATCTCCCCTCCCTCTTCACACCTACCTTCCCTAGCTGTCAAAGAGCTAAGGGTAATTTGACCCATTATCTGCATGTGATTGACAGCTCACAGCAGGTGACCAGACTAATGTACTGTTTTCTTGTCAGCCTTTCCTTCCTTACAGTGGGAGATTTTTTTGTTGCACTCCTCCTGTCAAATTTAGAACCAAGCTCCATAGCACTGCAAATAATCACTGTTTTGCAAAGCATCAAACTCCCACTTATTTTTCCTTCCTGTTTGGTTAAATAGCTAACAAATGATGCACTATAAATACAAAACATTTCACAGACTTGCATGACAGCACCCACATGCTTTTTTAAGTGGTAATTTAAGAAAATTATGGTATTGCATACTTCTTGTAATCTGATGTAGTGTTGTTGATTAATTGTGACAGACATCTGCTTCTTATGTAAAAACATGCAATTAATGTCTATGCATGGTCATTGCAAATTTATGCTGTTAGTTTTTGCAGCTGTTACTGTGCTTCTTCCTGTACTTTGTCACCTATCGGTAGGGCTCTTCAGAAAGGTGAGATTATAGTTTCACATTTTTGCTAGATTAAGAGTGGGCTGGGCAAGGCAACTCTGACAGCACAATGTGGGAGGTCCACTGGCTCTTCTATACAGCATGCAAATCAGGTGGGGATTACATCACTTTGGGGGAGGAAATGTCCCAGTAGCTAGAGCAAGAGCTCTGGCAGATGTGACATCATCATTTCAGAGCCAGCTAGAGGTTTTTCAACTTGGTTTTCAAAGTGAAAGTAAAACAGTATGGGAAGGTAGGAAGCCTAACAGGGAAAACAGTTGAGTGGATTAGTTTTTAAAGCTGCATGGGTGATTTTTCAGGGCTGTATCAATGAACAGTGACTAAAAAAGACAGCAGGTTGAGCAATCTGCTTTAATATCCTGTTATTGTCCTTTAACGTAAGTGGTGTCCAGGTAGGAAAGATGGCGGCCGACATGTGGTTATGTTCGGAGGGTTAGGTTTGTTTATAATTTTTAAGGTTTTGTGTAGGAATTTGGTTTGGTATAAAGTTTTGGGAACTTTTAGAAGTTGGTTAGAGTAGGTAGGTGTGAGTATGTGTGTGTATGTGTAAGTGTTGAAAATGGTGTGTTTTTTATGTGTCTTGTGTGTGTGTTTTTCATGAGATAGGTATAATAGTGTGCAATGGGAGAGTAGTGCTCATTAATTTAGGTTTGTCTTTTTTTGTGTTAGTGTGACCTCGGAATTGGTATATATAAGTAGCGGGGGTGCAGGGGGCTTGCCCACCCTGCTTGTATGTATGGTAGTGGTATGTGTGTTGTTTTTTGTTTTAGTGTATTTATGTCAGGGGAGGGTTGGGTTTTGCTTTTGGAGTGTTATTTTTAATGTTATGGGTGTTGGTTTTTTGAGTTTTCCTTTTTTTGCAGTTTCTGTGTTTTGGTTTCATGATACTGAAATTCGAGATTTCAGTATCTCGAGCTTGTAAAGTGAATCCATATAAAAATATACACACACACACACACACACATATATATATATATATATATATATATATATATATATATATATATATGGGTCTACTACCGTAGATTGAAATTACAATATTTCGAAATACGATAGTAGTGTCCCACTAATGCGAAAGTGTACTTCAGCGAAAGTGCACATTCGTGAAAATCACTAAATCGAATGGGACATTTCCTGCACTGTGGTGCATTAGTGATGGATCTTAGGGTTAGGGTTTGGGTTAAGGATAGTGGATAGCCCTACTAGTTATCCACTATCCATTACCCATACCCTAACCCTTAGTTCGTTCTAGTGACTTTCGCGAAAGTGCACTTTCATTGAAGTGCACTTTCGAATTAGTGGGACACTACTATCGTATTTCGAAATAGTGTAATTTTGCTCTATGGTAGTAGACCCATATACTCCTTTTAAGTACCAACAATAGTCCAAACAAAATGAGTCCATAAGAATGTTGCCTCCTTTGCAGGCAATCAATTGATTGCTGTATTTAAGTAAATACTTTTCAATTGTTTTTTTTTTCCTAGCTCAATTTTTTTCCTTAAGT
The DNA here is from genome assembly GCF_019279795.1 of Protopterus annectens. Lineage (NCBI taxonomy): Eukaryota > Metazoa > Chordata > Ceratodontiformes > Protopteridae > Protopterus > Protopterus annectens. The sequence goes on along the minus strand of NC_056751.1, from coordinate 329,366,913 downwards.
TTGACACAAAATTGAGAGCCTATATAGTTCACAGAACTTCTGAAACTCATTGCAACCCAGAGACTGTAGCACAGCTAAGCACAATATCTCACATGAGTGAATTACATTTAATACTGTTTATAAGTAGAGAAACTCTAATCATGAATGCTGATCCTCTTAATGAGAAACAGGAACAATCCATGGCATTCTCCTTCTCACTAAACTTGTAGATGAAATAAACCTAATCAGTAAAATAGGAACATCTTCCAAGTAAGCACTTGCATGATAACAAAGAAAGATCCTTTTCTCCAAATAAGAAATCCAAACCTGCAGTAAAAAGTGCCTCCCTCAGAGCACACATCACCAAATTGATATTAAAGAAGCAGACATTTATCATAACCCTCACCTTGCAAAGTGACACAACAAAAATGTAAACTGATAAAATAAAATATAGTAAAGGAATAACTGATAGGAGTACACAGTTACAAACTGGGTCACTTATTCTAAAAGTACTGATGCATTAGCTGTGATTGCAATATTATGGAGTGTGTTTGGGGAACCATCCTACACAGTCCAGAGGTGTGGTTGGAGTGGCTTTGTATTCCAAATCTCTCCATGGCATAATTGCTTGAGTGATGTGTCCATATACACTATGTAATCATCCTCTTCCATGTAATTCAGATGTGAGGAAGTATGTGTGTGTGTGTGTGTGTGTGTGTGTGTGTGTGTGTGTGTGTGTGTGTGTGTGTGTGTGTGTGTGTGTGTGTGTGTGTGTGTGTGTGTGTGTGTGTGTGTGTGTGTGTGTGTGTGTGTGTGTACACACCAGTAATGGGTGAGTGGCGACAAGGACACTACTGTAACACTGAGTACTTTTGCTTGTATGCTGTGGTTCTTCTTTGAAATAAATTCCTCTGTGTTTCCTGCTTCATGGATCAGTATAGGGGAGATGTATTTAACAGCCTTTGTACAGTTTTGGTCACCCCCTTTCTACATCTGTACCAGGACATGTCTGCTTGTTCTAGCTCTTTTGTTTTGGGAGTGATGGGATAGCTTCCGCACATACCCACATAGTGAGATATATGTAGATAGTAGTAAATCTCACCCGACACCTGCAGCAGTTGGAAAGACCCCAAAAGTTCCTCATCAAGCGGATAAAGGGTCTTAAACATATGTCATATGCTGCCCGACTGAAAAAACTCCAGCTCTATTCAGTCGCATACCGCCTACTCAGAGGTGATCTGTGCCTGACGTACAAGGCCATGTCCAATCCTATATTAATGGACATGCTCCACCTCAGAAAATCCAAATCCATCAGAGCCATGAGAACAAGTGACTTAAACCTCAACACAGAAATAAATAGAACGTGCTGGAGGGACAGATTCATAACCCAGAGACTCCCTACACTCTGGAACAGAATCCCAGTCCATGTTAGGCAGAGCCCCTCACTGACTCTATTCAAGAGAAATCTCGACGAGTGGATGGGAGATCGTAGGTTTACCCTGGGGGTCATCTCTGTGTCACTACTAGACAGAGGCATAGTAAACTAAACCCTAAAAGGGCGTAGTATTCTCATCCTAAGGGGTGGTGTAAGCCACATACACTCTGGCTAGGCTTATAAATGCCCTAGGGCAGATAGCCTAGTATGAACCCATGAACCTATGAACCTATAAATGACTGCGTTTAAGTCTTGCAATGTGTTATGTTTTAGGTCCCATCTTACCTTTTGGTTGCACATACTCTCTGGGGTCCTGTACAGTGTGAGTGTGCTGTGGGGCCAAATTCACTGTATGTCACATGAATGGTACATGCCACTGGCAGGGAGGTTGTTGAATACTGGCAGTCACATCCTCTGCTGATTAAGTATCATTTCCACACTCACGAGGAGTAATCCAATGCATGTTGATACATCTGTAACCCCCTGAAGTGTATGGGGAGGCAGACTGTGGCTCATGGACATACAGAAGCCATGAGCCACCCTAGATACAGCTGGGTGTGTGCAAGGTTTCCTGCAAAGGGTAATGTGAATACCCTGCCCTGTGTAATACCTAGAAACACATACATACATACTACTACCAAATGGATAATAGCCTGAAATGCAGGTTCCCCCCTATCATTTTTGCAATGTAACACGGATCTTGCCAACAATGGAAGGTTCCATGTGTTGCAGAGTAGGAGCCTGCAGTGCATAACTTGCCAACAGTTTAAACACATATATTTTGCAATAATAACACATTCTCTCAGGCAGGGAATAATATCCTGTGACAGACCCTCCATGAGAATAGTCATCTATACCTCTCAATCTTCTAGTGCAAGAAATCTGCAGAAAGCTTAAAGTCATAGGGTGGTTCAAAGGCTCATAAATAGGGATATATTTGAAATATCACTCTTGTAAACTTAAAAAAATTGCTAGAACAACAGGATTTGTGCTAGCATGCATTTTTGAAGGATACGAAATCTGAAGCTCAAATGTATGTGAATATTTAATAACATAAATTCCTCGGTTATTTGCCCGAAAACCACAAATTTTATAAGGAAGAGATCAAAAATATGAGGCAAAAATCTGGACATGCTGCAAAACTCTTGGCAGTAGAGAGGTATGTGGTCGTCCAGTGCTCAAAAGAAATCTCAATGGGCATTCCGTGCGTGTCGACTGAGAACCTTGAAGAGTATTACTTGATTTTGGCTAGTGTGCTTGTTTGAATTTTTGTATGTTTTCTCTGCTGCTATAAACTGCCAGTGATTGCATGGCCTTAGAGCTCATTTGGTACAAGCTGCTAAGCTACTGATTGTAACAACTTTTTACTGGATTTGACTAAAATAAACAGCCCTACAAGACATGGTATAAGTACTGTTGCATTCCCCCTGAGTTTTATTGTAATAGCTGTGCAGTATTTCGTGATTAATAGTAATCTAGTTAAGATTTGATACAAGATTGTACTCCAGTGAGAGTGGAGAAAGATCCATTTTTAGGCCTCTGATTGCTGTAGTACTTTAAAGAGAGTCATTTATTATTAGTCAGTGTGCTCATATGAATTTGTTTCAGCTTTTCTGGGTTGTTATAAACTGCCCGTGTTCGCATGTTACAGCTCAACCTGCAGCTGTATTGATCCATGCACTGTATAGCCAGATATCTTGAGCTATACCTGTCTCTGTATGACCCAGCCACCCAAAATCACTATTGGTTAATGAGATCAGCAACATCTTGAGTATGGACAGCTGCCTGCTGTTGAGCAGTGAGTTGCAATGTGCACAATGGGTTCCCATAGTAGTGTCTAACTACTAAAAATGGCTGCTCTTTATCAAAATTACCTCGTATTTGCTTTACGTTGCCCTTAACAGTCAATAGTTGCTCTGCACAGTGCATATTCAATAGTCATTTAGTTGTTTTATCTACAATAAAGTCTGTTATCTATAGCTTTTAACTGAATATAGTACTCTGTATAATACAAGCAACTTCTCCAAATCCCTGGACTAAAATGGAAGGTCAGCCTGCTTGTATTCTTTCTGTTGCCAGCCTCATAGTACTTGGTATTCCCTGACAGTGCAACAACTGCTTGATGCTCCCAGAAAATGAACCTTGATGTAGTACAAGATATTCTGGTTGTGAGAGATGCAAGTATTTAACTAACATGAAGGCCTCATTCTCACAAAAAAAATACTGAATGTAAGCAACACACACTTCCACAACACTCTGCAGCAACCCACACTAAATGTGTTACACTGTGGTTGTAAAAAATCCTTTCCAAAGCCTCTTAGATCTATGAAAGTAGGTCTCAGTGAAAATCTAACACCACATCACCTTCTGCCACACTTCTAACAAAGAGTCACCAGGATATAAATAATATCAGTTCCAGTATAATGCACTACTCTATCAATAAAAATGTTTTAAGTGATTGGTGAATCTATATTGAGAAACACTGATTCTCCTCTCACTAGGCTGATCAAAGACAAGGTGACCATGAGATGTATTTCTAGTGCCAGAATTTCTAATATCTCAAGGGCCCTGGAAGCCCCTTCACCTGGCAAACATGACTATGATATGGTGGTGGTCCATGTAACAGTGAATGACTTGGCATGGAAAACACTGAGGGATATGTACAGAGACTTGTCAAAACTTTCTGGAAATGTCAGAAATACAAGTAAGACTCTGGTCCTGAGTGGAATCCTTACTTCTCCTAGAATGATGCTTAGGTATAAAATAAGGATAGTTGATTTCAACAATTGGCTGAATAGTTGATGTTATTCCATGAGATCTGGTATATATCACCAGAACTGTTCTAAAGAAGTCCCATTTAATTTTATGGGGGACGAAAGTGCTTAATGTTTATTGTGGTTGTATCCAATAAAGAGAATTGTTTCTGTCTGAGGTCCTGTCCTTGGCTGCAGTTTGTTTCTTTGGACACATATACATATGTTCTTCAGCATATTCTTGTTTTTGTTCATTTCTTATGTGATCCTATTCTCTCGAACTGTGGCTGCAAATGATCCATTGAGATAAGTATACTAGTCCGGTAAACAAATATGAATGAATAAATAAATAAATTCCTACGAGAACTTATTGTGGACATCAGTGCTGTCCCTGGTCAAAATCAGTCCAATAAGCAGGTCCATAAAAGGTTCACTGGCATGATTGCGCACACATACTGTAAGGCAAGCAGCTTGACACAGGAGTGGGTGGCTATGGGTGGGAGTCTATGGACAGAGTCAACACTGATAAACGTGGAGGAGTTCCTGACATGTGTGTCTGGTCATGCAAACAGTTCAGCCAGTGTAGCGCTAGATGTGGGTGCTGAATTGCAAGTGGCTTCTTGAATATCCATTGGTGATCCTCGGGTAGGAATGTCTGAATATGCAGTTCTATCCACAATATATATTCAGTTCAGAGTCATTGGTATTACAAACATGGCTTCTTTGTTTTTACAGGAACACTGGTGCAAAGGCAGCCTGCTTAAGGCATGTTAACCATAACTTTTCCTTACATTCTGTTAAGTAGGGGTAGTTTCACTGGGCTACAGGTGTTGATGAAGGAATCATCCTTAGACTGGGCAATATTTAAGTGTTTTCACAGGTGATGCATCATCATTCCTCTGCAATGGTTATATGCCTTCTGGATGTCAGGGAACTGTCTGTGCATGATGATGATGGCAGCCACACCCTAGCAGAGTGAGGGGCCACTATGTCTGTGGTGGATAAAGGCAATGTGATGGCCACATTCCCACTCCTTTCCATCAAAGCAGCTCGTGTGTCTGTTCAACTCATCCCACAGACCCAGGATGCCACTCCAATGAGGGAATAAGGCTAATGCCTCAGCCCAAGATGCTGCTTCATCTCCAGCAGTAGAGTCAGCCTTAGTTGCTGTCACACATAGGTGTTCCTGAGGCCGAGCATGCTATAGGTACCACCTCCCCCCAAACTGAATGTCTCCATGGCCACTACTCAGCATTTGGGCAGGGCCATAGAACAAGAAGAAACCAATACAGTCATTGGTGAGCTGGTCGGGGTAATACATTGTTCTGCATGACAGCCTGCATGAGTGCATGGCCCAGATGGCATGGGCCAGATATGCATCAGTATGGACATGCAGCATAGAGAGTCTGTATAGTGCAGGTGTCCCTTTACAGACACCCATCATAGCCATTAATCTTTCCAAGACTGGTCCACCTCCATCTCTGGTGGGAAACTCACCATAGGAGGGAGAGGGGGCATAGTCTAGTACCTTTAGTGCCACAACCTGCATACCACTATCTGATGCTTAAGACACTCTTGCGCATTGTGGCTGTAGATGCAGACAGGATGTTTATGCTGAGACCATACGTAGCATACTCTGCCATTTACACTCACAAAGGACTCCATCCTGTGCCTGTGACCTTCTTAGGAAAGGGCAATAGGGCCTCCCTGTGGACAGAGACATGCACGGTCAGTGCATACATCTCCTATGGGTGCCCTAGACCTGTCCATTTGTTCCCTAGACCTGTCCATTAGATCCTAGCACAGTGCTACATCATCTGTTGGAGCTGTGTCCATGTTCACTTACATCCTTCCACAAACACACTCATCAGCACAACTCACAACCTCCCACTAACAAGGCAAACGAGATCCCACTCCTTCCATGTCAACTCTTTCCTGTTTCCAAAACTCACCCACCCATGCCTCATACACACACTCACATGCAACAGTAACCATCCCCCCATATCCACACACATGTTGCCCTTGGCTGACACTTGCCATTGCTGTCTTCCACACATGTGCATATGATGACAATTGTGCCCTGCCCTCTGCACTTTCTTACCAGGTTGCCTTTGTCTGATGCACAGTTTAGCCATCCCATCCACAGTGCAGCACAGCCAGGGTTTCCTATTGCATGCATAATTTTTACTGCTATATGTAAAGCTTATTCTAGCCATAATCACTATGGAAAACAGAATTAGAAATACAGACTGGCTATTGTTAAATTATGCCATAAGCCACAGGTTACTGTACCCATGCCTGTATTGCATTATCATCATCTGCAGCAGGCTCCTCCACATGCTTCTCCATTGCTGATTTTGAGATTTCCTCCTCCCAAATGTCTCTGCCCTGCTGTAATCTTTTGCATATCAACATGTTGCATAATGTTGCGCACACTATAAAAATGTTACTGCATGTTGCAGGATCACACTGCAGTACACCATTCAAGAGATCAAGACAGTGGAAGTATACTGTTAGCAGTTTAAACATGCACACAGCAGTAACTCAGGTTTGTGACAATGTTGCACAAATTCTCTCTCATAGTCTGTGGGTTTCTCATTGGTGTTATAAACCATGGTTCCAGAGCATATCTGGCATCTCCAATAAGATGGTCTTGTGGAAAATCACCCTGCACAGACTCCTGAAATAAGGTGCAATGTGACAGATGTGGAAGTCATAGCTACTGCCTGAGTGGCCTGTTAGCACATTGTATATTATACCCTGTGCATTGCAGATGACCTGGCAGTTGATGGAGCGAAACCCCTTAAAGTTTCAGAATGCAGTTCCTGCACACCAACTGGAGTCTTTATTGTCATGTGGGTGCCTCCTAGTTAATCAAGAACCAGGTTGTGTCATAAAATAACTGCATGGCATCGCCTCTCATGTCTGTGCTGTGTTGGAGCCACATATGCTCCCCACATACTATAACATGACATTGAGGAACTGGTCTGGTGTCCTTGAGGTAGATACCTGGGATACACCCAGAGTGTCCCCCACCAGTCACTGAAATTTCCCTGTAACTAATGTTCTCAGTACCACACATTCCTTGGTGTGCACAAAGATGGGTACTACAATCACCACAAGAGCCTGCATTTGAGGGTGCCACATCTTGACTGCCTCATACTTGGTGCCTTTACCCACATAGTAGAGTTCCACTATTTCTGTCTCATGGATGGCATGGTAAGTTAAGTCTGGATGGATAGCAGTGCAGCAGGAATGGTGATGACGTGCATCCCATGAATACTACCAACAACATTCTCTTGCATATACATATTGACTAATGTGGCGGCTACTCTGTAGTTGTTTCCATGGTCTGTCACCCATATCTTAGGATTTTACTGTGGTCGAAAACTCTGGTGGTGACATCTCTCTTTGTGAATTGTATACATTTCCAAACGACTCCACCATATTGTTTATCCTCGTTTGCAGCTAACATTACCCTCACTTGAATAATGTAACTCATTTCCATCTCATTATACCAACATTTTCACCTGATGCAGGTTGTGGCATTTCTTGACTTGCCTCGGCAGTGCTCAATGTACCTCTGAATCACCCCAGCCTAGTGTATTGGCCACTCTTCATGCAAAATTGGATAATGAGATTTAAAAAAGTATTTCTGACTCCCATGTGATTATTCAGGGGTAATATGATACTATGAAAAACAAAATTAGAAATCCAGATTGGCTGTTGTTAAATTATACAGATTCTGGATAAGCTGTTTTTAAAAAGCTGAAAAGTATGTGTGTTGAAGCATATACTCTTTACATAAAAACAAGAGCCAAGAATAATCATTAGAATCCACCGTGGTGGAATATGAAGTTGGAAAAGCTGATTAAAAAACATATGTGTATAGGGTTTATAGACAGTGTGTATCCACAATCAAAAAGATAAGACTGAACACTCTCTATTGGAAAATCAAATATCTAAAAAAAAAAACCAAAAGAACTGTTACCAGTGGCTTCATGGAGTACATAAATAGAAACCAAGGGGAAGAAACAACAACAAAACAAAAAACACCATGATGCAAACCAGCAGAATCTTACTGTAGAAATTCAATGATAATTTGGTCTTGCTATCAGAAAAACATCTGCAGAATAAAATCACTCACACACCACCAAAGTGTTTAAATATGAATGAAACACATCAGATTATTTAAAATAGACTAATTAATGGCCACTCCGTTGGTTTACTGGAATAAAGCCCGAACTGGTATCCCAGCAGACCTGGGTTTGATTAGTGGCTCAGGTGAGTGATGCAGCAAAAGGAAGGGATGGGCATGCCCAACATGGGGGGATGGAATTCTCTAGTGATGCTCCCTAAAGTGAGGTGTGGTCCAAAGAGGGGAGTTGCCCTTAGATGCATCCAGTGAACTTGTGGGGAAAAGGAAAAGTTGGTAGGGCATATAAAGTAAAACTCCCCACCAGATGGAAGTGCAGATGGCCAAGCCCCCTGGAAACCATAAGACCCACAACTGTCAGAAGCAACACTATAACAAGTCTAGGGAGGGGGTAGAATGATGCTGGTAGACCTGGTGTAGATGTGGGGCACTGGGGGCCGGGCCAGTATAAATGAGGTCCAAGGGGAACAAAAAAAAAATAAAAAGAATTGACCAATTAATAAAAATTTAACAAAATAAAGTAATTTTGCCCTTTTTACCCTTAAACTCTTTATAACTATTGAAGTTCTAGGACACATCAAGCACTGAACTTCACCAACCAGTCAAGTTCTTTCTTTTCTAGTGGGTTGGTCATATCTCCTCCCATTTTGTCCATGTAGACTTGTTTAATGACATAGGAAACATCAATTTTTCACACTTGATGGAGTGTTTATACAATGCCCTATTTGTAGCCTTGGTTTTGATTCATGTGTGTTTAGATTTTGACTAGCAAGCTGGATTAAAAAAAGACAAAAGCACTCAATAATTTTTAACTGTGAGAACTCTACATATACACTGGAGTTTTTCCTCTTTAAAATCAAAAATCAAAGTTTTGATAAGAAAATAACGAACTAATTACAAACAAAAATTATTCCTACAACTTGACAATAAGAAAACTTTCTTTAAATATGTGAATTTCAAGGTGGGCAAAGCTTCACTGGCATATCCTTTCATGGATGGTATTCGGCTAGTGAATGATTCTATGGAGATGGCCTGCATGCTTAATGTTCATTTTATGTCCATTATGACAGAGTTTCATTTTCCTTTCCTTGGATTTGTTATAGCAGAAACACACAGTTAGTACTTCTACAGTAAAACATTATCTGAAAAGGGCAAACAGTACTTGCAGCAAGGAGACTGATCAGTTGCCAGGAGACTTATTTCTAACCCTGGGGAAGAACTTGATAACCCTCTAATGGCTATATCTGGTTTACTGCTATGGACAGGGTTACTACTATCAGACTGGAAATTACTATAGTGATAACAGTTTTCAAATGCAGATGCCAATAAATCCATACACAGTTATAGGCCCATAAATTTAACATCAATTTTAGGGAAATGTTTTGAGCATTGTTTAGTCGACACTTTGAAATGCAGCAGTTCCTACTCATTTCCACTGGCTATACGCCAGCATGGCTTTCAGGCTGGTGTTTTATTTCTTACAAACCTGACTGATTTGTATGAGAGAGTTAGCTTGGCTCTGTACATGCTACTGCTTGACCTAGCTAAGACATTTCACACTCTGCCATGTGATAATATAATAAGTATATTGCTTGCTTCTGGTGTTGGTCTACACAGTGCAGTGGATACAAAAATTGGCTTATAAGTTGGAAACAAAATGCTGTTGTCTTATGTCTCTCATATGCATGCCCTACTGTCCCTCATTTACATCACATAGTTCTGTTGTAGGCCCAGTTTTATTTAAGTATGCATTTTAACTTTTCCAGAACTTACTACATGAAAGATGTTCAAGTATGCAATGGATTGCAAAATGGAAGCTATAGTAACATCACAAAAAGATTTTGACATGATAAGCTTGTACCTGGCAGAAATAAGTATGTGAGACAATAAATCTGCAATAAAGGTTAGTCACAGCAAATGTAAAATCATGTATTTTAGGCGTCTTACAATTCTAAAACCATTAAAATTACCTGGGTATTGTTTATTGGAAGCAGTCTGATTAAAAGATTTAGGGATACTATTAACATCAGCCAGTCCTTTGCAAACAGTGTATTACTAATTGAATCCAGGGCACTAAAATGACATCTTGTACTAAAAACTGTTTCTTCTCATGACCCTATTCTAAAGTGCAGTCTTTATAAATCTTTAGTATGAATGTTTGTGAACACAACCCTGTTTTGTTCTTATGCATCCACAAGGAAATTGATAATCAAAAACTGGTCCACTGTAAAAGAAAATACGAGCTACAGCGATAAGACTGAGAATGTTGAACATGCTTAACATTTCATACAGGTTAATTAGTGGACAGATGTGTTTACACTATTACTGTTTACACCTTTACTGATTATTCAGCCTTTTTGTGAATATCTGTCTTAATAGTCACATTACATGCACTCATATACACAGACAAGCACATGCACACACATGCGCAAGCATACTCAAAGATCCCTTCTGCTTAGACATTGTGAGTATCATGGAAATATGTAAGTAAACCTTTAGGTGTTTGTGTTATGGACCCATATACCAGTACATGTAAGGTTAGGTAATTCACTAGACCTATTGAAAAAACGTTAGTAGCTAAATGGACAGGAAATAGAAAATTCACTCTTAATATGGTACAGTCTGCATTCCTTCAGGATATAGCAATCTATGTTAATCTGGGTTCCGGACATTTGTTCGAATGAGCAAACGACCGAAACCCAAACGGCTAGGCATACTTATGTGAAAGTACTTTTCACCGAAGAAGCACTTTTGCGTAAGTATGCTTGTTGCCGAGGCTGTACTACGGTGCTGGTAAGGGAAATTTCCTTTTTCCCCACTGTAGTGCGCGGTCTCGGAGGGAGAATATTAAAGTGGGGGGGTGTGTGGGGTGCAGTTCTAAAATGTAAACGTAGTGTTTTATTTATTTATTTTTTTTTGTAGCACGCTTTAACGAAAGCGCTTTTTTGATAAACGCGCTTTTGTTAAAGTGTGTTCGGTTATTATGGATTTGGACATTTACTCATTCGAGCAAACATCCTAGATCCGTTAATCTATATAAAGCCCTTACTGCTGCCTAGGAGACCTGTGTTTGGTTAGAAGCATAGATGTTGGAGGGATGGGAGTGGGAAGGTGAGTGAGTGACTGACATGAGTTTGCCCCTTCTGAGCAGAGGTGGCACCTCAGCTTACTGCACTGGTAACATCTACAGGAGTCAGGTGCATTGCCTGCTGCAAGGAGTCTAGCATAGCCATGCTGCATAATGGTGAGTTATGTAGCCTGGAAGATGCACATGTTAGGTAGTTTGCATGCACCTCCTAAGATGCACCAATTGTGGATAGGACAACCTGCAGAATAAGAAAACTGGCTTGCTTCCTAACACCTGACTGCTCCCACTACTGGGGATTCTGTGGACTTACGAAAAAAAAAAAAAAGTAAAGATGCAGCTTGACACAGACAGACAATCTGAGCACTTATGCTAGACTTCAGACAGTGAAGTCACAACTATTAGTCTGGCAGGCTGCCAACCTGGGAGATTTTGAGAATCACATCACTGGCATCCACAAAATGTCTATGCACCCTGCATCTCACATGTGTGAATTCAAAACAATGATACTATACCACTGCACTGAGACACAGGACTGCTACTGTGCTACTTGAAGAAAGTGGACTACATTATGGTGATGTACCTTCCATCCTCAGTGAACCTCCTTGCAGTGGATTCATACTGCAGGCCATGATCAGGGCCCCTATCCAGTGACTGTAGGGCTTCTACCTGTAAGTGGTGACCTGCCATTTGACATTGGTAAGTGGCAACTACACAAAGAGACTGAAATGCTCTGCAGTACTAGACTTGCTAATAACAACGGGGAGCAACCATCACCTGCTCATATTTCCTGCAGTCATGCTTGACAATATGCAACATTTGTCACAAGGGAGACATTGATTATATCCATTCACTGTCCATGCAGTGGATATCAAATGTTTGCCTGTGCATTAGTAGAACACAGCATCCTGTTGCCTCTAATCTGTCTTTATCTGCTTAATCATAATGTGCCCTAATCAATCCAGCATGTACACCATAGATTGCTGGGTACACACACATACTGTCCCACTCTGTGAACATGCTACTTTTAGCAGCTTCCATTGCATCCACATTGTAGCCCATAACAGGTTTCCTGTGAGCATGACAAAAGTCCAAACTTTTTTGCACCATGGACTGTGCATGTTCAGCTTAACTCAATACAGCTGAGAGATGCCTCCATGTGTTTCTGCAGTTACATCCCGCTGATGCCACTAGGTGTTAAATATTGCTTATTCATATTTGCATTACTAGTTCCAAAACCCTGCTACATGCAAAGTATTAAAATATTTCATCTTAAAGCTTACACAATGGCAAACACAGCTGCATTGATATTTCATTTGTCTAGTGCAGGTAAAGAAATATTAATTATTGTTCATATAATATTAATTTATATTGTCATAAATTTCATGTTTTTCTAAATATACTAACAACCAAGGAGTACAAACAGAACTGCTTTGTCTGATATGAAAGTTTTTAGCTGGATAAACAAAATGCTGATGACAATATGTGAGCAACTTGAATGGTTGCTGAGATATTGTAAGCTGTTTACAAAACATTATAACCTTAATAGTTACTGTGTTTACTGTGACTTATAAAATCAAGTTTAAAACCTACAACCTAAAGAAAACTATCACTATAAAAATAGTTTCTGCTGATGAGTTTGCCATTTGCACTTCTTTAGTAACTCCTATGGCTTGGTAGATATGAACATTTGTTTCAAATGGAACATTTGTGACAACAGCAGAGACTGCATATTTTGCACCAGGTGCCTGTCAGGCATTGCACCTAATAGCACAATGGTGGGCGGCTGTTCATTAGTAATGGTGGCTTCTGAGCCAGATGCACTCATCACATCTTCACCATTAGTGATAAACCCTGCAGTGGGAGCCACACACCTCCACGACTGAATAAGAAGGTGACATCCTCAGCCCTGTGCTCACCAAATGTGTTGAATGCCATACTTTTCAGTGACTTGTATGTCCACATAACCAGCCTCTGCATGCTTGATTTCTGTGACACACTGTGAAAGTGAAACACCCACAAAACTGAGCATCACATGTATCATACCTCCATTATGCCAGCAACTGGGATATCTGCCACCTGGACCACTAATGATAACTGTGCTAAGCATACTGATATCCAGGGCTGCAGAGGTCTCAGCACTTTCTCATTTGTGTTGCTACTCCATTTTATCCCACCCTTATTGTCTTTTATGCTTCATGTATTATTTGCTGTGATATGTATATTTGTGTTGTACTAATTCTTTGAAACATCATTGTTATGTATATCTGACACTATGCTGAGGGTTATGAAATGTGTAATGGATATTATAAAGACTGGCACATGTATGATTTGTTAAGTCATTGCTATGCCTTGACATATATGGGTGCTTCTAATGTAGGATGCTTTGCTGACTTTATGTGGAATGGAACTGCCATCCTCAGAATAGCAAGATTGTATGTATAACTATGGAGTTCTCTCTCTGTCTCTCTCTATATATAAATATGTGTGTGTGTGTGTGTGTGTGTGTGTGTGTGTGTGTGTGTGTGTGTGTGTGTGTGTGTGTGTGTGTGTGTGTGTGTGTGTGTGTGTGTGAATGTATGTGTGTGTATGTACATACAGAATATAGATATTTGTCATAATTCACACTCATTTGTGGTTTGTATCTATTCCAACATGTCTTTGACTTATATTTAGAACACAATGTGGAAGATGTCTCTGAATTCTAGTTATAAAAAAGGCAGTGAGCTAATGTTCAGTGTTCTGCATCATCTTGAAAAACAAACCGGCTTGTCATCTTTTGTAAACTTGAGCAGCAATAACTTTTGACAACGAGGCATGCACTGACCTTAATTTGTGAGGTGATACTGCTGTGTTTAGCGATTTGCACATGCAATAAATGAAGATAAGCTCAGGTAGCATTTGAGTAGTTGTGCTGTGTGTCTCTGCTGCCTGAGCTCCCGCTTGGTGTGTATCCCCTGAGAAATCTGCTTGTAAGTCAGGTAAATTAAGCTAAATAGGGTAGCATCTCCAGATTACACCTGCAAGACGTATTTATGCTTAGTGGGTTCAGAATGAGTAATACTAAAAAGTAATAATGATGATAATTATGCCTTTATTTTCACTATTTACAGTACCCATTTGGCCTAACCAGGTTGCATAAATAATTTGATATCTCTTCATACTTTTAAAACTTTATTGCTCAAACCCACTGTTGTAATCTTCCTTTTTAAGCATTAAATCATGATTTTGGCAGCTTCAGATCTCTAAAGTCAGTTATTCAGTTTCTTTCTGATACATTAAGGTTATGTTCAGTGGTACCTGATACGCAGTTTGGTGTGTCCACCATTCTGCTGCAGTTTCATGACATCTACAGATTGGAGCACTTCTGTACTGGCTGTACACCTTTTACTAAGATGGTAATATAATGTTCATAGGTTCATAGGTAGGTACTAGGCTATCTGCCCAAGGGCATTTATAAGCCTAGCCAGAGTGTGTTGGCTTTCGCCGCCCCATTGATTAATTAACTGATCCTCTGTCAAGCAGAGCCAATGAAGTGATCCCAGGGGTGTATTTTTTGTTACCCATCCACTCGTCAAGGTTCCTCTTGAAGAGTGTTAGTGAGGGGCTCTGCCAGATGTAAATTGGAATTTTGTTCCAAAGCATGGGGAGTCTCTGTGACTGGAAGCTATCCCTCCAGCATGTTCTATTTATTGTTGTGGTGAGGTTTAGCTCACTAGAGCGCGTGGCTCTCAGTGACTTGGATTTCTTTAGGTGGAGCATGTCCATCAATTCTGAGTTGGACATGGCTTTGTAAGTCAGGCAGAGATCACCTCTGAGTAAGCGATATGCCACTGAGTACAGCTGGAGTTTTTCAGTCGGGCTACATAGGACATATGTTTGAGGCCAGTAATCCTCTTGGTGAGGTACTTTTGTGGTCTTTCCAGCTGTTGGAAGTGTCTTGTGAGGTACATCCCAAATGGGGCATTGTACTCCATGATGGGTCTAATGAGTGATGAGTAGAGAGGCACTATAACCTCTTTATTTCTAGATGTGAACCCTTTAGTAATTAGATGGGCCACATAGAAGGATTTCCTAACTACTTTGGCAATATGATTGTCAAAGGAGAGATTACTATCTACCTGGGTCCCCAGATCTCTTATTACCTCTTTTGTATTAAGGAGGCTGCCACCTATGTGGTAATTCGTGGGTGTTTTGTTTTTCCCAAATGGGATGACTATGCATTTTTTGGCATTTAGCTTGAGGCCATGACTTTGACACCAGGTGTCCGTCTCAGTAATGCCCTTTTGGAGGATGTTCATGTCATCCAGAGACTCAGTTATGGTTCCCAGTTTGCAGTCATCGGTGAACTTGGTTAGCCATAGTCCTCCTGTGTTTTCCTGTACTTCTGAGAATTATATGCCGAACAGTAAGGGTCCCAGGACCTAGCCTTGTGGGACACCACTTGTGACTGGTTTAGAGATGGACCCGGAGCCCGGTATTCTTACCGTGTGAGTTCTGTCTGTAAGGCAGTTGGCAACCCATCTCATGACATAGGGGTTTATGTTCAGGCTGGTGAGTATTTCTGCAATACTGTGTTTGTTTGGATTAACTACCTTGCACGTCTTACTGATCTACTGGTATAAACCTCAGTTATACTTTGAGTTAAGCATGCAGGTATTCCTTTGGAAGCACTGCTTCTCTACTGGAGACCTGCACGTGGTTTGCATATACACCACACACCTTACCTCAAGCATGCTGTGCCATTAAGAGTGCTATCTAGCTGAAAATCAGCTGTGCGTTTGCAATAGTCGTTATTGCCAAATTATGCCATTATTGTTTTCTGCTGCTTATTGTTTCTAATTTTTTAACTTAAGCAATATCTGTGGAGCAAAATTGCCTGGGCTCACTGTTTGAAGCGCGTTTTTTCCCCAACTATCATATTAACTTACTATCGCCTGCTTTACTTGAACTGTTGTCTGCAATGGTTCACTTCTGCTAAATGTACTTTCTATCTCGGGCAAATGATATTTTATCTCATATCTACAGCCTAAAACTAAAAGTATTCCTGTGATGTTTACTAGTTGTTTAACCTACTGTACTTGAAACCACTAGGCCCATGTGGCTTGCTACTTGTTATACTTATGATCTAGTGATAGGTTACATTTTTTGTTACTGATTAATGCTTATAATCAAAACATTATTAGTGTATGCCAAAACTATGTGTTGCGAGTCACCCTACATGGTTTGCAATTGATTTGTATTTAGAAGCTACTTTGTGTTTCTGTCTTATTTAGAGTACAAATCCACTGTGTAATTGTGGGTTTTTTAGTAGGAGTGCATGTGTAAGGTGGTTTTATTAATGTTACATTTTGCTTCTCTGCCTAAACTGCTTTATGCCTAATGTTATAATTAATACTGTCCTTTTTTGTTAATCTGCTTCTTTCTTTCTCTTCTCCCTAACCTACCTAGCTTGTAACCTCCTACCCTCCTGTAAGACTTGTGTATCGACCTGCCTGCCCTTCAAGGACCCCCAATACTAAAGTCAACCATCTCAACTATATCCTAAAGGAAGTTGCTGTCCTATACTCAAACTCTCCTCCATCCAAAGAATCTGAGAAAGTATGTTTGACCTCACATCTAGGCTGTCAAATGTAATTGTTATTTTTTATTAAGAATACATAAAACATATCGTTTAGATTAATATTTTTGTGCTAAATCTCCCACCTGAGCCTAGTACCCAGCAGCCATACCCCTTATCTAGCCTTTAGGAATTTTGCTCCTTCCTTAATTTGGATCTACCAGCTGTGCCTTCTGTTTTCTGCTTTACCCTAATAGCTTAATTCTAATTCTTCTATTTGTCCACTAGGTGGCTCCCTTAACTAAGTTTCTATAGGCTTCCAAATACTATTCACCTTTATTTCTTTTGGAATATTGCTTGACCACTCTGTAATCCTTTTTATTTTTCCTGTTTTTGCATCTGTAAGCTATCAGGACCCCTTTTCCTTTCTTTAATTTCATTACTGCAGTCCTTTAACCTTGTTACTTAATACTTTTACTAGCACTCTCCTCTTACCTGGAACTACTAAGAATCTAGCAGTACTCTGAATGGTTCACTGATTGTTTCTGTGAGCTCTTCTTTCACTTGCTGAAACCCGCTCCGTTCACCCTGCGGGCTCACTCTGCTCTCCTACCCTACCCCCAAATTCCACCCTCCCCCAGTGCACGTAGCTTTATACTTCTTTAGCCACACCCCAATTCTACATCAACCAATTAGCCCACTCCATCTCATTAAATACTTCCCCATTTCCTCCTTATCACATGTTGTCACCCACTACCTAATCCTCCTCTTAACAACTCCACCCTTTACATCCTCTCTATTAACACATATCTCCCACCTTCTAGCATCCAAATTCTCCCAGCCATGGCCATCATAGGCAGGCTAATACTCTCCAACATGCTCCTCTTTCTCTTAATCCTTACCCCTCCAGTCATATCATATTTCCTTACTTGCTATGAATATCTAAGCTGTACTAGATTTCATCACCCCTTAAAACAAACAATTCCACATACTCTTCTAGCCCCACAAACCCATAGTAACATAACATCCTCAACATCCTACCTTCTACCACAATTTCATAGACTATCCCATATTAAGTATCACCAAACTAGAAAATCTATCCCCATTTTGTGTAAACTTTTGAAACAGTCACTTAGTCCTCTACACCATCTACTACTACATGGTGATATTCAACCAAACCCAGGTCCAAACAACTCCATCTCTGATCCCAATTCCTCCCATCCCATCACTTCTCATATCCTCACTAGTACCCAAAACTCTCTTCTCATAGGTCACCTCAATATACGTAGCCTGAATAATAAAATTACCAACTCCATGCCCTTCTAGACTTATACTCCTTTGCCATCCTATGTCTAACAGAAACCTGGCTCAAACCAGTAACTAAGGACAGTGATATAATCCCACCAAGTTACAACATCCTGTGATTTGACTGTCTAAATAAAAAGGGTGGTGGGGTAGTAATACTGTATAAATCTGAACTACAGGTCATACCACTAGATTTACAACCTCGCTCACCCAGTAATGCTGTATTGTTATTCTCTAAGCTCCAGATTAACACTAATAAATCATTATACATAAGTTGCTCCTACATCCCTCCAGACAATAACATTAATACTCTTGAAAATATCCTTAGCTGACTTTTCACATCCTTCCCACAAGAAACCATACTCCTTGGGGACTTTAACATAGACTGGAACTGCTGTGCCTCTGTCAAACCAACTACTCACATAAACCTTTATGGCTTCAATCAAACTATTACCTCCCCTACCAGAACCCATAAACCTAGCAATAAGCAAGCCACCTTAGACTGGATATTAGTTAACAGCAATCCCCTCTCTTATAAAACAGGTATACTTCCTGATAATATTAGTGACCACTCCCTTACCTATATTATTAGACAAAAGACCCTTATATCCAACCAAACAATCTTTAAAACTACCCAGAACAAAAAAAAACTTCAACCCAACTAGCTTCCAAGCAGAGCTCAAAGCCTGCAATTGGTCACCCCTAAAATACCTACCTCTTGACGAAGCAGTCTCTTACTTTAACACTAAATTCTTACAAATCCTAGAACACCATGCCCCCTCTCGCATGGTCAGAACTAGGAACAAACCTGCACCTTGGCTTACAAAAGAAACAAGGCAAAAAATGCTTCAGAGAAATAGAATCTGGTCAAATGGAGAAATACTAAAAACCCAACTGATCATAATACCTTTAGACAGTTGAAAAATGCTACAAAAAAATTAATACTCCAAGATAAAAAAAAAATTACCTGAAACTCCAGCAAGCCCAACATCAAAACCCACAAAAATTCTGGACGGGTATAAATAGCCTACTCCATCCAGGGCACTCCAAAACCCGTACCCCATCTAATTTGACTCAGAATTCTCCCAGCCAAATTGCCAGTACTTTTAACAAATTTTTCTCTGAAACAGTCCAGTCCTTAGCAAATACTTTATCTCCTGCCAGCATCTCTAACACATGCTCTCTAACCAATAAACCTCCTGCCTTACAACTGCAGTCTGTTCCAACAGCTCTCATCCATACCCTACTTCATAAACTAAAACCATGTTCACCTTCAGCTGACCTCCTTCCCACTGAATTTCTGCAAATTGCAGCTGATGTAATTGCTTACCCTATCTCCATATTAATAAATAGAACCATTACAGAAGATTCAATCCCATCTCTCTGGAAAGCCTCACATATTATCCCATTACATAAGGGAGGTAACTCAACTGAACTCTCTAACTTCCATCCCATAGCTCTACTTTCTCCTTTAGCAAAAATCATATAAAGATGCATTCATTGGCAACTACTTGATCATCTCCTTTAAAATAATCTATTAACTGACTGCTAGCATGGCTTCAGACCATTTCATAGTACCACAACAGCGCTCCTATCCTTTTCAGACTGTATTAATAAAAATTGTAATAACAACTTGCTCTCCTCAGCTCTCCTTTTAGACCTCTCCAAAGCCTTTGATATGGTGAATCATCACCTATTGTTAGATACACTTAAATCACTTTCAGTAGACACTCAGACAATCAAATGGTTTAAGTCCTATCTAGAAAACAGACAACAAGCAGTCCTCTGGGACAATAACCTATCTACCCAGCTCCCTATCTCCCTGGGAGTCTTACAAGGCTCTATTCTGGGACCCTTCCTCTTTTCCATCTTCATTAATGATTTGAAAACATCCCTTCCTCAAACCACCTGCATACAATATGCTGATGACTCTACATTAATCTGTGCTGCAGCATTTTGTGCTGAACTGCAGTCTAGCACCCAAAAAGCATTTACTTTAGTTGAAAACTGGTTATACAAACGCTGTCTCCTCCTAAGCCCTAAAAAAACAAAACTCCTATTATTCACCCCCACCCTAAAGTCTCCCCCCATCAGTTTCTCAGTAGTTTCAAATAATGGCACTGTAAGAGTACCTGATACAATGACTAAACTTTTAGGCATAACAATTGATCACAATATTAGTTTTGATTCTTACATTAACTTAACCATTAAATCAGTCAATAGAAAACTTGGTCTCCTTTATAGGCTAAAAACCTTCCTTACACCTTCTGCCAGGACTACTATCGTCCAAACACACCTAATTTCAACCCTTCTCTATGCATCACCAATTTAACTAACCTATCCAAAAATAATCTAAATAAGCTGGCCACCTCTTATAATAACATTGCCAGATTTGCTACTGGTTCACCATTCCAGACCCACCATTGCCAAAATCTGAAAAAGTTAGGATGGTTGGAACTGCAAAACCAACTTCTTCTTCAACAACTAACTATAACTCAGAAGATCTTGTATCATCCTGCAAATACTCCCATACTCTCTAGCCTTATTAGACAATATAAAAATCTGACAACCCTACGCTCAGCTAATAAGGTACTAGTAGCCACCCTTAAACCTAATAACAAATCTGGAGACTGTCTATTTGCTAATACCATTGGAAACTCTTGGAAGAAGCTTCCTAATAAACTAACATCCCTGACATCCACACCACTTTTTAAGAAGCAACTAAGAACCTTCCTAACTTCACAATGGCTATGCCCATGTACTAATCCTGACTGATAGTTCCTCCTCTTAACCACCACCTTCACATGACCATAACATTCATCTCTGATGCAAAAAAAAAAAAAAAAAATATATATATATATATATATATATATATATTGTTCTAATATGATCAACTTATACATGTATATATGTTTCTTTCTAATTTTGTCTAAGTTTCTCACATGTAACCTATATGTACCTGCATATTCAAGTCATTTTGTTTCCTCTTAGGTTATCTACTTAAAGGGGTATCTATGTTTAATTATCTTATAAATATTACTTTTGTGTCTTTTACTTACAGATTTATGTCAATTTGTATAATGCTGTATAGGTGTTAGATGCCAATAGCATTGAGGAAAATCAGGGCGCTTACTTTTTATAATCAAACAAAAAGATGCTAAGCACATTACAAGATAATTTATCTGATAAACAAACAACACTAAGCACATTACCAGATAATTTATACAATAAACTTTCCAAAGTGTTTCAGCCATTTAAATGGTTTGATTGGAGGTTTTGGAAAGTTCATCAGGGAAGAAAATTAAGCAACATGTAAATCTATTTTTCTGATAGAGGAAGTTTGCTCCTTTCATTTTGTGAGCTGAGCTAATGAGCATCTACCACAAGCAGAATATGTTATGAGCCAAGGGATCTTTTTATAATTATGTGCAAGGTCAGAAGTATACGTTTGACAGGGATAGTTGCTTATAACACAACCTGGGGCAGCTCTTGGGTTCCTTGTACATAGACTACAATTATAATCAGACTAGCTGATAAATGGAACATTAATTGTGTGTGTGATATTTGCTGCTGGAGTGGTGGACTTTTTTTAGACTTCAGCATATAGAAGAACAAAATGTTACAGCCGTTAATAAGCATCATTGAACAAATCCTACAATCTCTTTTTTGTGCCACTTTCTCCATCATTTAGGCTTACTGACTTCAGTTATTAGAAGTTTTAGTTTTTATCATTTAGGCTTACTGACTTCAGTTATTAGAAGTTTTAGTTTTTACAGTATGGCTGTACTGCAAATATTTATAGAACACACTCTGTGCTATTCAAAACACACTACTTATTAGTGCAGTCTGGTATGTGTCCTTAGGTATAATAACCCGAATCTAGGTCCTGAATATATTGAATTAAGATGACGATAAAATCACTAATCTGGCATGGTTCTTCTTTGCTGTATACTAACACTAAACTCATTAAGTTTACTTAAAATAATTGTACAAGTTTCCTTCAGTTTATGTAACATGTCCACCAATGGCAAATAAGAAACCTAAATAATTAGTTATAAGGTACTTTAATATGACAACTGTGAAAATGAATATAGCAGTTTGTTAAATGGTTCTGTAGGCATCATTTGTCCTAAAAGCTGTCTTTGTCATGCACAAGGGTGTTTGTTTGTGTGTGTATCTGTCAGTTTGCATGTGTGGGGGTTTATGCATGTCTGAGTGTGTGTGTGTGTGTGTGTGTGTGTGTGTGTGTGTGTGTGTGTGTGTGTATTTGTGTGCGTGCATATATGGGCATGTCTGCTGGCTTGCTAGCCATGTAAACATCCTGATTTCTGAAGAGGTTATGGTACATCTGAGTGAGTTGTATTTAAGTGCCAGACGAATAATCAAAATGGCATATACTGAACTTTTTTTCATATCGAGACAAAGCCCCTTAACCACTCTAACTGTAAAGTCTCAAAAGTACAGCAAAAGTTACAAAAATGTCCAGTAAGTGCCACTTTATATTGTGCTTGAATGAAACACGATTTGAAGATTCAGTCAAGCACCTCTCATGTTTTCAAGGTCAAAAACAGGGTATTATGTATATTAACATAACTGTTAACTGCATGATATAGTTTATGGTCATTTGAGGTAGGTTTTCTAGGGTACATGGGGTCTTGGCTATTTTTAGCTAGAAGTTAAGCATATGAAGGTAGATTTAATCATGTTAAATAATTTAATTTAGGTTTCTAGTTTCAGATCTAAAACTAATGCCTTTCGGCTTTTTTCTGGTTAGGGGTCGCCACAGCGGAACTCCAGTCCGCTAATGATTGGCAGTGGATTTTTACTGTGCTGAGGTGCCAGTCCAACACCCAGCCTTCAAAGAAGGCACACCCATTAATGCACATACCTACCTGCATGTCTTTAAACGTCACTCGACCATGGGGAGGACATGCAGACTCCACACGGAAGGCACTCCAGTCGTGAATTGAACCAGAGAACCTTTTGCTGTGAGGCAAAAATGCTAACCGCTGCACCACCACGGCCCTGTTTCTAGTTTCAGATCTGATCATACAAATTTCTGACTTTCTGGATCCACATTAGTTTATTAGTTTTTTTTGTATTTAGGTAGGTGGCTGTTTATGTGGTCTACATATGTATTCAGAGAGAAAGAGAGAGAGAGAGTGTGTGTGTGTGTGTGTGTGTGTGTGTGTGTGTGTGTGTGTGTGTGTGTGTGTGTTCGTGTGTGCATGTGTGTCGAGTTTGTAGTCTTTTTTAATGCAAAATAGTATTGTGTTTTCCATGGGCTGTTGGCACACCAAGGATGGAAATAAATGCTGCATAATATGTGAAAGAATTTGATAAACAAAATACATTAAGACAAAAGAATGTCCATCTACTAAGGTTTTCAGAGATGCTGCACTGAACTGGAACATGGAATGTAAGAACCAGCATGAACTTGAAGTGTTTAAAGGTGAGGTGAAAAGAAGCATTAGCATTTTGGCAAGTAGTGAACTAAAATGGACTGAAATGGGTCATTTTATGTCACATAATCATCAGCTCTTCTACTATGGTCAAGAAGCTTAAAGAAGAATAGTTGCTAAAAGGATGCCAAATCAGTGTTTGGTTGCAATCCAAAAATGAAGGTATAATCTCAGTCAGATTACAAGGTAAGCCATTGAATTCTGCATTGATACAAGTTTATGCTCCAACTACAGATTCTGAAAAGAAGGAAGTGAAGCTGACCAGTTTTATGAGGATCTATAGTAACCTTTGGAAAAAATGCGCTATATTCATCCTAGGTATTTGGAATGTAAAAGTAGGTAGTCAAAGTGCAACTGGAATAATGGCTAGGTTTGGCCTTGTATTATGAAATGAAGCAAGGCATAAACTTGTAGAAGTTTGCCAAGATGATTCACTGTTTATAGCAAATACTCTGTTTCATCAGCCTGAGAGTTGCTTTACATGTGGCTATTACCAAACAATCAGTTCGGAAATCAGATTGTTATATACTTTGCAGTCAGAGATGGAAGAATTCTATACAATCAGCAAAGCCAAGACATTATGATGACAGTGCGTCAGACTATCAGCTTCCTAATGCAAAGTTTAGAATTAAGCTAAATTAAAAAGGAAATGCATCTGTGTTAGTGAGATACAATCTGAACAATATTCCAAGTGAAAATGCAGAGAAGATGAAGATTGGTTTAGAATACTAGACTTGGTGGACAGAGGACCTGAAGAACAATGGGCATTGTCCAGGAGGTGGCATCAAAATATTCCAACTAGAAAAAGGACTGAGAAGGCAACATGGCAGAGAGGCTTTAAAAGTGGCAAATAAAAGAAAGAGAGTAAAAAACAAAAGAGATTGGAAACTGTCAATCTGGATGCAGAGTTTCAAAGAATAGCAAGGAGATATAAGAGGGCATATCTAAATGAGCATTGGAAAGAAGTGGAAAAAAGCAGTAGAATGGGAAAGAGTGGAGACTGGTTTAAGAAGACTAGTGATTTTAAGGGAAAAAATGGGCGTGATGAAAGACATGTGAGGGACTTGATAGAAGTAGAAGATATTAACAAGAGGTGGCAAGAATATACAGAAGAATTTTATTAAACCATTATCAAAATAAATGTTCTAAATGCACATTAGAATTCAGATTGCAATTAATGAAACAATGTTAAGTCGCAACTCAGATATCGTTTGCACAGAAGAATGTACTTGAAAAAGAGTCACACTATTTGGTGACCTTTATACTCATTTTGCCAATCATTTAATATTAGTTAGACTTGAAACCTTAGGAAAAGTATAATATATATACTAAACTTGGGTAAGGATATATTCAGCTAAGATGTGGGAATTTTTTCTGTGTCAAGAAATGGGAGTCAGTCACCTTCATTCTACCAAACCAAGAATTCCACTTCTCCAAATAGGCCTTGTTTATGGTCTAACCCTTCACCCTGTCTCTTAGCCAACCCCTGACTTAAATTCTTTACCATTAGAATGCTGTATATATCAGGAGACTTATAATATTTAAAAGCAGAGTTCTTGAAAATGATTGTGATTAGAAATAACTGTTCTCTTTTTCTGTATGACACGCATTGATCTCATTCAGTTTAAGAAAATGTGTTCCTACAAAAAATTAAAAACAGAAGATACAGAAGAACTATACAATATGTACACCAACACTGCTGATTATTTTTTTTTATTTAGCATTTGAAAACTAGGTGAGTTGACGGGTTCAAGGAGGTCAGACACCCAAAAAATACCTACAACACCTCCTAGACAAACCTCTGGAATCTCAGATACATAAAAACAAAAACCTCAGTAAAACATAAATGATTTAATAACTCCATAAAAGTGACTATTTCACAGTGAATAAACATCAACAGCAAAGCAGTTAAGCTCTTTTGTCCTAAACTCTGGACTTTGTCAAAACTGCTCCTATAATTAAACTAATTACATTTATACACACCTCAGTTTATGCACCCATAAAGCATACTATCAAATCTAAAAAGAAATTAATTTGTGTCAACTCAAAAGTGATACATTAAAAACTATTAATAAAAACATCAAACTTTGTTTACATAGTATACTTGCTAAGAAAGAAAATGATTGTTGTATTTTAACACTGGTAAAATTAAAATACAATCATTGATGCCAGGAGAGGTGTGCACATGTAAACTAAGATGCCATATTAATTCCTGTTTACCTAACCATTTTTTCAGAATTATCCACTTTTTCCAATATGAAAAAATAAAATTCTTGAAAACTTTGCAAAACAAAGAATGTCTAAATAAAGCATTATTGGAATTACCTTTCAGATCCATCCATCCATCATCAACCCCTTTTCCTATTTTTGCACATGGGGTCGGGGTAACACTTCAACAGTGACAATTATCTCAAGCCAAGGTTATCAATCAATCAATCAATCAATCAATCAATCAATCAATCAATCAATATTTTACATTTTAGTGAGTTTTTTGTTTTTATGTGCCTGAGATTCCAGGGGATTGTAGGTGTTTTTTGGGTGTTTGACCACCTGTTCATTCATTTAGACTGGTTCAAGGACCCCTTTGAGCCACATCCTGGGTCACATAGCCAAGAACAACAAAACAGGGCATATATATAGAACAGAATATGGAATGTGTACAAGTAGCATAAATAGTATATACAGACAGTGAATGGCACAATCAAGAAAAACTGGTACCAAAGAGTAACAAGCCTAACAATGAACATCGTCTATAAAGTACAGAATTCAGATTATAACAAGAAGCAAAAAATATCATGTATAGACAATGAATGTTACAGTCAGGCAAAATGGGTACAAAAGAGTATACAAATTACATGTATTAGATATATTGTGATTTCAGAGTAAGAAATGACTAAGAGTGTCTGAGAAGTAACCAGAAGTAAGCAATAAAGTACACAAAAAGGAGTTTTATTTGTCTAATGCTAAGTTAAATGAATATGTCTAGACTTGAATACAAATACAAAATCACCTACAGAAGTAATAATAATTGTCCCCTTCCCCCTGGTGGTGAACGAAATAGCTATATTACAACATTATAGCTGTAGATGAGCCTAGTTAAGGTAGCATGTGGGTTCATAAAGGAGTGTAAATGTACAGAATGCTCCCCAAGATGAGGCCTGTCACTGTAATTTTATCT
The DNA here is from genome assembly GCF_019279795.1 of Protopterus annectens. Lineage (NCBI taxonomy): Eukaryota > Metazoa > Chordata > Ceratodontiformes > Protopteridae > Protopterus > Protopterus annectens. The sequence continues at coordinate 329,340,000 of NC_056751.1, read as the reverse complement.
AATTCTTTAGAGTCAAAGGTTATGGAAGCAGAAGTTAGGTTTGTAATAAATGTGAATAGTGTTAAGCATCAGAGAGGGCAACCAGCAGTGGGGAAGCACAACATTTGTTTTTATCAGAAACATGCTTATTGAGTAATTTTCTCAACAAGCTAAGGTTAGTATATTTCTTTGCATTATCAGAATTTTGGAAAATGCCTTCTCATGTGAAGATAGGGTGAAAGATTACCTTAACAGTTGTATACCCCTTGTTTTTCTGACTGGATATCTTTGGCTTTTGATGCAGAGTTTATTAAGAAGAGGGTGACAGTACCTTTTATGAAGAATTGTAAAAGTAAGGGTATGAGGAAAGAAAGCCAGACTAGCTGAAATGGAAAACCAGTTGTTTTTCCTGAAGTATGACACGTCAGTGTTTTCTGTTACTGAAAATGTTATTTTCGGTGGATTAAAGCAGTGCAGTATTTTAAGAGGAGCAGAGTGCAATTACTGAAAGGACATATTTAGTTTTTGGTAGAAGGACATTTATGGCAATAACTTACCTGGTTTCAGATGGCAATAAATTGTGAAGCTTGTAGGAGGTCTTAAGAAGGGTCAAAACATTGCTGACCTTTGATTAAGTGAGAGCATTAAATGAAAGGTTTTGATCAAATGTAATGCCTAGATATGTTTGTTGTTTAACAGGAACACTTCAACCATTATAATAACCACAAACATGCTCATCATTCATTGTAATAAAGTCCTAATGAGTATGTATATATAAGTATGGAAGTTTTTAAGTGCTGTTTTTAGTTCTGTAGAAGTCGTAAGATGAAAGCCATGAAAATAAATTATACGCTAAAGAAGTTTGGTTATTGTTTCATTCCTCGTGCCATCACCAGTATTTATGTTTGTTGTTTTGTCCATGATAGTTAGTTTTCTTACATGGCTAAAAATAGAGGGGATTTGGGTCTTTCTTAATTTTTTTTGGTATTCCAAATAGCATGGTTGTGTTTTTTGTACATTAACATACAGAATATTGAGATGAGGCCAATTCCATCTACCTTAGAAGTTCTCCTGTAGTTTACTGTTAAGTGTGTTATGATTCTTTTTAGTATTAGTAATGACATTGTCATTTAGATAAAAAATTAATTTGGTATGTACCAAGTCCTGGTTACCTATTATATTCTCCAAAGCCGACAATGTTGAATCCGACATTGTCGACACGAGAATAGCGAAAGTGCAGAACATCGAATGGGTAAACGGAAATCTTCGTAAGGGGAGATTTCCATTTACTTCAATGTAGTGCGGTCTCGGAGTTGGTATATTTAAGTAGCGGGGGGGTGTGGGGGGTGAAGGGGGCTTGCCCCCCTGCCTACACCCTTTAGATTTTCTTTTTTTTTTTAATTTATTTTTTCTGAACATTCAAAATTTTAATGGTTCGATCATTAAATGTCAACCTTTAGTGATTCAAACCATTAAACTTTCTGTTCTAATATAGACCCTTCCCCACCTGAGCTCATTTATGAAAAGTGAGTAAAGGAAGGGCCAGAGAACTGACCTTAAAGGTACTCCTTTGCTAGTAGTGCCTGTTTCAGTGGAACTGTCAAGACAAAGGATTCTAAAAGTATGGTTGGAAAGGTAGCGCTGAAATCACTGCAAGATTTCAGTAGAGAAGCTGATACTAACTAGTTTACTGAATAGCAAAGAATGGTTGATAGTGTGAAAGGTTCTTTTTAAATCAGTGTATCACCTGTAAGCATGCCATTTTCCTTTATGGAACAGATATGATCAGTCAATGAGCACAGTGCACCATGCTGTCTGTCAGTGAGAATGTTGTAATTTGTTATATACCCAAATAATTGTTCATAGACAATTTTCTGAGAATTTTGGTTAGTGGGTAAAATGAGCAATAGGATGGGAGTTATTTGCAGAAGAGGAGGATGACACTTTAGCAAGGGAAATGAGAAGAGTATTTGAAGTTATATGGCAATATTTTGGTGGTTACAGTTAGGCTGAGCAGGTAAGAAAGTACTGAAGAGCACATTACTACTGAACTTAAGTATACTGCGATGAATATGATTACATTTGTGATTGCATCCAGAGTCTATGTTCTCAAGTTGCCTTTGTACTTATTGATTTGAAATAGTTCTGAAGTGGAATGTGGCTTATTTGAGAGCCTTATGTAGTAGTAAGCAGGGAGCTATGTTAGGTGGGTTATGGAGTAGTGTTTGTGAGGAGAGAAGAGTGGTGCACAGTTTGTCCTTAAGCTGTTTAATTACATATGTAAGAGTATTGGGATTTGTACTGTTTTTTCCTGAAGACAGTGGCAGACCGAGATCATTTATTACCTTTCAGAATCATCTAGTTTGCCTTAAATATGTTATTTGTAGCTCTCTGCAGTAATCATCTTTAATGTGATTTATATCTATTTTTGCAGTCCACTTTAATTGTTTTTATGTACTGTATTTGTTTGTGTTGAGGGATCCCTTGTCCAATCTGCCCAGGCTTCATCTCTTTCTTTAATAAGTTATATAAAATTACCTGGGAGCCATGGTGTTTGCTTCCTTTGCCTTTTGAGTTTATTGAGAGGGAATAATGTGTCTTGTATAAGTTTTAATAGATTATAGAAAGCGGAGAAGCAGTCATGGCACCAGTGTAGCTATATAAGGAGCTCCAGTCTAGCTTCTGAAGCTTGGCCATTAGCATACCAGAATAGGATCCAGAAATTCTTCTGGATAGAACTATCTTGGGGATGGCAGATTTGCTTTTTGAATGAAAAGGTAGGACGGTTAATTTTCTTTGCCATTATAAGTGGACTTACTCCTGTGATGTATTGTCAAGACAGCATCTGATTGGTTGGATTAGTATTATTTTGACCAATGTTTTTTCTCGCATTATAGTCCATTGTAGCCGTGGATGTTAATCAATGAAAACTGTAGAGGAAGTGACATCTGTAATAGAATAGAGTAATGTTAACTGACATGGACAATACAACTGAAAGTTGGTAAATATCCAGGGCTAAACAAATATATTTTATTTAGACTGATATTTAGTTACATCTATTATTGCACTATTGCACTAAGAAATGAATCTTCTGAGTGAATAAGTGAGAGTGTTCAGTTTCTTTATTTGTATTGGTGGATTTGCTCTTGTGATGTAATTTTTAGTCAGCATCTGATTGGCTAGACTATTTCCTTGCCTTTTAAACTGGTGTTTTATCTTGTATTGTGGTTTGAAGAAGCAGCACTAAGCAGTGAAAGCACTTACCAGTGTTTTTATGTCCAGCTGCTATTAAATATTTTTGCTTTTGCCGTGGTGTTCGAAGTTTTCATCTGTTTTACTTTATACCAAGTGATTGTCTACTTTGTACTTTACCCAGCTGGGGCAGTTTGGTTTTACTTTGCTTTTTAGGAATCAAGTAGAGAGAATGGGACTGTAGTCACTTTAGGAGTTAGTCAATATCTGCAAATGAAGAAGCTAATCAGGTATGCTTATACATCAAGAATAATGTTTCCGTTAGTTGGTTTTGGTCTTGTGCCTTCAGTGATGAGTTAAGTAAGGTTAAATGGAGAAAAAAGCCTGTTTAGTGGAGTTTTTAGAGGGCCCTTCCAGTTTAGGTTTAAGTCTTCTACAACAATCAGTTTATATTGCTTTGTGAGGTTTATAATAATTTTTGAGTTAGTTTCAAGATTGGGTGAGGAAGTGGATGAGGGAATATAGATAACAACAATTAATATTTTGGTATGACCACCTTATAACATTTTGACTAATAACCGGTTTTGGTCTTTGTCGGTGCTGGACTAATTTCTGACATGTAGTGTTGGGAAGAGGTTGGCAGCATTTTTAACCAGTTAAGCTGCACCTCTGCTTTGACATGACCATGATCTGTTGTCTGCAAATAGTGTGATTCATAGAGAAGTAGGAGTGGATATAAAAGGAGTCTTTCAGCCAGTATTCAGTGATGACATTTAAATTAGCATTGCAGTAAATAGATCACAATTCCAGCTGTGGTTATTTGTTATTAATACTTCCAATGCTTTTATAATCTTGAAAGAGATTCGTATGAGTTAGAGCTGCAGGGGGTATTATGGCAACATGTCCTTGCATGGGTCAAATGTCACTAGATTGGAGTGATAATAATGAGGCAAGGCCAAGTAAGATTTGCTGCATCTTTTTGTGGTGACATTAGTGAGACTGAAGATAAGCAGTCTCACAGTTATGAAATATGTCCAATAACAGGGCAGATTAAGTATACATGCCTATACCACCATATATGCTTGTCAACACTGTAGGTTATAGTTGTATAAGAGGAGAAAAATAAAGGTGGAGGTTCAGAAAAGTGTGCATTGTAGGAGGAATGGCTATATGTAGAATCAAGGAAGAAAAGAGAAATATGTTTCCTGGTGCCATAGTATATGGAAGTGAGATTGCTGGGGGGGCTTGAGGGCTACAGTAGTAAGGAGCCTGTAGGTTGTAATGTTTTGATAGGGCGAGAATTGTGGTGGGTGGAGTAAGGGAGGGGGTGAGAGTAGGGGTAGTGGTTAAGAAAGTATAAGGGAAGTGATGCTGGAGTGGGTAGGAATGGAGATAGGGTATCAGAGTTGGGTGAAGGTGAGCACAAGGAAATGAAGCAGGGTGAGTTAAACCTGTGCCTCCCAATAGAACACTCTATGGAACCCTATGAAAAGAAGAAAAGAACACGAAGAATGACTGAAGGAGATTAATGATAAAGGTAAGAGCACAAGAGTGGTGATAATGTCAGGGCTGAGATAGTATACAGCCTAGAACTTATTGACAACAGCCTTACTGATAACAGAAGTTCTGTGCAATTGTATATAGCTGGTAGAAAATAACATGTAATATTTTTCTCATGAAATAAAACCAAGTTGGCAGTGTATTGCTTTGTTTTAAGACTGAAAGTCAAGATGGCAGTTTTTGGATATCTTGTGGAATACAGAATACATTTGTGTCAGTACATTATTGTGGTGCATTATGTGAATGGCCAAGGAAGTCTTAAACACCTGGAAAATGCCGTTATAAGAGTAGATTGATAAGAAATGTTTCCCTCTCATGAAAGAATGGTTTTCAGCCAAGAGTGGAGACTCTAGGTAAGACATGGTCAGTAGAAGCTGTAAAGCAGTCAAGTATCACAGAAATTGTTTTGTGCATGCACCCAAGGTAACAGGAAAGCTGCCCATTTATTGATTTACAGCAATTTGGCTTGACGAGGTAAAAGAGAACACCTTTGTTCTTGTAGAGAGATTATAGTTTTAAACACAGCTATGCATTTGTAAGTTGTGAGCTTTGTACTGTGAGCTGTTTAAACATTATGCAAAAGAGTGCTTATTAATTAATTTTATTTTGGAGATGTGGACTTTTAATTTTGCATTTTCATTATAAATAAACTGCATTTACATTGAACAATGTTTCTCTAGTATGTTATATCAACAACAACACACACACACACACACACACACACACACACACACACACACACACACACACACACACACACACACACACACACACACACACACACACACACACACACACACACACACACACACACACACACACGTCCATCCATCCATCCATCCATCCACAACCCGTTTTCCCATTTTTGCACATGAGGTCAGGGTGTCACTTCAACAGTGACAATCATCTAGAGCCAAGGTACACACTACTGGGTGGTTAGATCTTCCATGACTGATCTTCCATACCATACATTTGTATACACACTCTCTCTCTCTCTCTGTATGTATGTATATATATATATATATATATATATATATATATATATATATATATATATATGTAAACACACACACACGCATGCACACAGTCATAAGGATTCATCAAATCATCCTTTAATTGTATCACTGTTCCTTATAAAAGTACATCAACAGCACATTTTATTGTAAATAGGATGAACATTTGCTAAAGAAGTGTATTTGCACAGGGTAAGCCCCTTGCACCCCCCAATAAATTATATAGAATGACTCCAAGATTCTACAACAGCAGGAAAAACTTCCTTAATTCCATTCTCGGACAATCTCACATTAACACATGTAGCTTGCAGAAAGATGCTTGCACACTCACATGGAATCAAACACATGAACTTCAACAGTACTTCACACATATGCACAAAAATTAACCTCATCACTTTCAGTTGTAATCACATGTAAAATCAACATCAGTGATAACATGGATACTTTCTCACCATTAATACTGTTATCTAACAATAATACATGTCAATAAAATGGGAATCAATCAAAGGAGACATCCTGGATTCAGTTTGCAGCCCTGGATCTGGAGGAATTGGTGAAGGAAGGGACAGAAGTGAGAAGACAATGGATGGTATTCATAGCCTTTACACTAAGTGCAGCAGGTATGTGCACTGGTTGCACACAAGTGTAAGCAAGCAGCAATTCAGAGTCATAAGTTGTGCTTAAGTGCAGCAGTTAGAAACTGATTTAGGAATTGTTATGCAAATGCTGAAAGTGATATGCAAATGAGAAATGTGTTAAAAATCTGTGACTTATGTAAACTAGACTCTATTTTAGCATTTTGTGATTCATAGTTGCTTTTTGATTTGGATTAGGATTGTGTGCAGATGGGTTATAGCAAGCAAATCTGCTCCTTTTCAGTCACTTTGCGTTTAGAGAAGATTCTCTGTTTGCTGTAAGTCATACTATTTCTCACTTGTTTCTGCCACAGTTGGTCAGTGCAAACTATTACAGTGTTGTCAACCGTAGTTATTTCTCTATTTATATAGTGGCATAGGGGTCTACCTGATATTGCTAAAATCCCACTTTATCGAACTTTAGAAAGAAGAAACGACTTTGCCGAGTGCTTAGTTTAAGGAACACCTGGATCACCGCAATTTTATTCCAGGAAATGAACCGCTTAGCCACCATGATATAATAAACAAACTAAAGCAAATCAACCCCACCCATGTCCCCCCTAACTAAATATACGAACTCTGAGATCACACTACAGTGGGGAAAAGGGCAAAGTTTACCATGGTGGCCAAGCAGTTCATTATCTGGAGTAAAATTGTGGTGATCTGGATGTTTGTTAAAGTAAGTGTTCAGCAAAGTAGTCTCATCTTTCTAAAGTTTGATGATGTGGGATTTCAGCAATATCAGGTAAACCCATGGCATAGGTAGTCCTAGCTTTTTGTTTGTGTCCCCTTCCTGTTTTGTTTTGCAGGTGATGCAAGCTACCTACTTGAACCTCAGCTAATGATACCAGTCTGTAACACACAGAGAGCTGATGAGCAGCACTTTAGCACAGCCTTGTCACAGACATGGATCGTCATTGACTGTTTTCATCTGCTCAAAGCTTGTTTCTATTGATGCAATGTGTCAGGAGGGGCACTTCAGTATGAGCCTGCTACTGCATGCAAAATGTTTATGGCCTGTTGCATGCTGCATTGCATTATCATATGTCAGTCTGATGTGCAACCACCAGAGCCAATCGCCAGTGATGATCGCAATGGTGGCCATCCAATAGCAACAGGATTTCAATCCTTCCAGTAGGCTCATGCATGGTACATGGCTGCACAAGCATAGTGATGTCATCTAGGGACATGGCATTCATTATCTGATTATGTAAAGTTACAAAAATAATACTTGGTAAAAGCAGTATTACTTGTGGTCTATGCTGGGGGTGCATGGTTAAGTTACACTGTACATCAGACATTTCTCCTCATATCATGCACAAAGTATGTGCTCTAATGTTACTGAATGTCATCGTTTCTACTCGTCAGTAGATTAAGAGCTAGTGGTACTGGCAAAGTCTGCATGGATTGAAAAGTAGCAGGGATTAGGACAAAAGTTTAGGGCTGTAGCCTCTGTAAAATGAATAAGAAGACATGTAGTGTCCGCTACCAGTTCATCCACTGCTATTTAAAAACTACTGACTGGTCAAGCAAATTGAACAGATAATATGAAATAAACTCTTTTTAATAAATAAATTACCATGTCAAAGAAACAGAATGTGGTTATGCGTTTTTGTCCTTATAAAAGCAACAGTTTTAGACTGCACTGTTACATGCTCTGTTTTCTTGGCTTTCCTGTAGTATGAGTAAATGATTCATGTGTTACTGAAGTTATTTTCACTTGTTAAAAGAAATGCATTTTGTTTGCCATCATGAACTGTATTATTACTGCAGAAATTCTTCTTTTTTATTGTTTTTGTTTTCATTAATTTCTCTCAGGAGCAAGTAAATGTGGTGTTTCTCATTCTGAGCAGATGCAATGTGATAGCATCTATAGCTATTTGAGAAAATGTCTTTCTATTGAGTAACCTCTGTGATACGGCTGTTCAAAGTTTTACTTACATTTGGAGGGTGTCACTGAATGTGCCCCATTGGTAATGTTGGTGATAGTTTCAGAGATTGTGTGCAAGTGCTAGGGTGTGATCTTGATGATAAGTTACTCTGATGATAAAATCTACTTGATGGAGGGGAACATCTTGATTTTCAGCAAAAAATGCTGTGGGACCAAGACCTTGACTGAAAGTTTCTACCATGTGATGTGAACGTCTGACAAGGCCTAACTGCCTTCTTATTGGGGAATTTACATGAATACCTGCAGCACTTTCTTGAGATCTTGGTGGTGTTTGGCCTACTCATCAATCATGCATGCAGACGCTTCCTCTTCCACATCCAGCTGTGTCCCCAAAGAATATCTGGTAAGTCCTTATTAGTGTGCAGATGGAGGCTGACATGGATACCATGTGTGCAATCATACTGCACATGAGGATCAAAATGACATCATCTCTGGTCTCCCCTTTTCCCATGTACTGATGCATTTCCTCACTTACACACTGTAGCACTGTAATCATCTCTGCTTGACTCTCAGTGGCAGTAGAATGGGCCTGAAATACATCACAGCAGATCTGCTGCTGGGCAGACAGGGCCTTGAATGCTTCCTGTGAGACATTTGGCAGCCTTGTGCACAGACATAACAGTGGGTAGTGGTACCACAGAAAGGGTTTCTTCTTCATCTATGGATCCAGCCAATGCACAAGAAACAGATGATGAATTACTTGAGTCCCCCCACATTAATGTGTGCATGAGAGCTGTCTCACTGACTATGGAGATGCCCACCTGCTGTAGGGTAGGGGACCCACCAATCCGGTTTGTAGCTGTGTTTCACCTTCTTGAGGCTCTTCCATGAGTATAAGAGTATTGACATCATTGTTGATGTCATGAGTATGGAAGTAATGGCATCATTGTTGATAGCCTGTCTGCTATCTACATCAGCCTGCCATGGTGCAGCACAGCATGCAATTGTTTTTGCTGCTGAACCTGTTAGGAAATACATATTGATGTGGTTAATGTGATATTTAAAAGCAAAAAAATGAGACAAATGCATTATAAAGGCACAAGATCACATATGGTGAAAACAAAAACATGTTTTTTTGTATTAGTCTGAAATCCCATGCGTGGCCCTTTGGAGGTATTATTGAATTTAGAGAATTAGTATGGTAATTATGTCTTAATGCCAGTGAAAAAACTGGGTTAAATGACACAATATATAGATCCAATGCATTAAAGTTAATGGCAATGAAATTATAATATGCCCTTAACCAGAAATTTATAATGTGTGGTTTTAAAAAAAAATCATTACTTTTAGTATGCATGTAATACTTTTTTGCAAATAATTTTTATGATGTAATTGTCCATTATACTTTATTGATTGATTTATTTATTGATTTTATGGATACTCCTTTAGTATTTAATATATTGGTAACGTTACCACTGGGCTAGTTCCATTATTTTTGAATGTTTTTGCAGTGAATTTCCAGATATAGTTATTTTAAAAACTGGATTCCATGAAGGGGTTGTCTTAAATATTTTGGAGATGTTTTAATTGGTTTTAATTGATTTGTTAATGAAAATGGTTTCCTGCCTTGGAAACTATATAAAATTAATTCTGAGTGGTAGGTTATTCTGATGCAGTCCCAGCACTTTAGGAGATGAAAGTGCTTAATTGTGGCTATTCAGTAGTAAATCTTAAAGTATTACAGCCTGTTGCATTTGCTGTTCTTGGGGCTAGCCGTTTGCTAAGTATGTTCTTTGGTTCAGTTGTTGTTGCTTTGGTGGACTCATTGGTGGTTATCATTGACAGGTATATGACTTTGTAATAAAGTTAGGATGCCCACGCTGGTGTTGGCTGCAGAGGTGGTGCTACAGCTGGTGTTGATGGAGTACCTGATGAGGAAACATTTCACAGTTATATACATCATTACCTTAGCAGGTACACATAGCCTGAAGTTACCAGTGCTAGCAAAATACCAACCTTCTGCTCTGTCTGTATGTGGCTCTTAGAATTGTATAAAATTACATTCCTCCACCTCCTCCTATTCTGCATCAAAATCATTGCCACTTAAAAAGAGTAGGTACTTCTCATCAGGTGTTAAAGGCTGGACAGTGGTGGCCCACCACTGGTGCTATTATGGCAATTACATTTTGCCTAGCCTTTGTCCTTGCATTATCCACCATGTCATTAGCTCTTTTCCTACACTTTGCCAAGATGATGTTCCTTCCTCCCTATAGCATTTATGTCAGCCACATCTTCATCCATTCCTTTACTTGCCCTGCCTACTTTAGACCCCTCCCCTTTTCTAGAAAGATGTTTTCCCATACATCCTAAGGGCATCTGCGAGTATGCGGTTTTCCTCAGTAATGAAGCTGTCTGTCCTGTGTCTTTCTCTCTGAACAAGTTATGATGTAATTATGCCCACCAACCCTTTGAGAATGTAATCACATCAGTGCTGTGCATTTGGCTGATGACATAAACACTAGCAAAATAAAAACAGAGATTACTTGTACTCATGACCGTTTTGCTAATTCCCCATTTCATTGTTGGAATGATTTTTTTCCTTTCTCTTCTCCTCTGTTTTACATATTGGTCATCAGGCTTACTTGTAATACTATGTATAGTGAAATGTAGGCTCATAATTCAATGCTGGAAGAGTGCAGGAAAACAGAATGACAATTTTTCAGTTATTTATTCTTTCATTTGTAGCAAGCCTGCCTGCACTTTGATCCTGAACATTTCCATTATCAGATACCACAGTCTGTAGTTAACAACTTCATACAAGTTAAGGTAATGAACATGTAAGTAAATGCAATACTTTTACCCAGCCAAACCACTGCATGTGTCAGTACTGCACTGTAACAAGATTCCCACTATATCAGTAATTCATAGGGTAATCCTGAAGATGTCACAACGAAATGCAATGGTAATTGTCTATTTCCAATTATTTTTGTTCTAACACCTGCTTTAAATGTGTTTATTTAATCTGGGCTTTCTATTGACCTTCACATAGACTTGGACTCCAGTAGCACTCAAAACTGTTAAACGTAAATAAGTTTGACAAATATTTTGTACAGTTTGCAAAGTTCTTATGCAAACTAGGCATTTTAGTGCTCATCTTGATGAATTGCACTATAGGGCAGACGTGTATGAGTATTTACTGGCATAGCTGGGTTTCTGCTGCTTTATTTGAGTTGAGAGGAGCTCAGGCACATGCATGCAAACTCTTTCAACCTCAGCTTAATGACATGATATGGGTGCATTTGAAACTAGACAGGGAATGCATCTGCTCCTCTGCACCAAGCAGACGTTGGTGCAGGGCATATGGTGCCAGACAGAGTGATGTCACACCTCAGGGGGTATGATTCACACCCTAACTTTCATTTCCATACTAACCTCTTCATTCTTACTCAAATGTAACACACACAACATAGACTCCATGAAGGCCCAGAGATGTGCCCTAAGGCTGGCCATAAAAGGAGACCAAGATTCTCCTTTACCTTTGGCAAGCATCATACCTGAAAAAGTTTGAAAGTATTGGGTCTGAGATCTGGAAGAAGACAGACATCTAGATGGAGCTAGGGGACAAAGTAACATCCATCACAGGTATACCCTTTCCGGTGTGCAAAGCAAGTATAGGTATAATGACCTGCAGAGGCGGAGATTGGAGGGGAGACCAGCTGGCCCATTAGTAAGTATTTCATTTCAATTCCTATTGTACTAATATTACTATATAAGGGAGGTGAGTGTGTGTTTTATACATTTATATCTAGTCTATACATACATACATACACACATATATATATATATATATATATATATATATATATATATATAGACAGAGACAGAGAAATGTATATATATATATATATATATATATATATATATATATATATATATATATATATATATATATAGATACAGATACACACAAACTCACACACACACATGGGTTGTAGGTATGCACTGCATTTATATTATTAAATTCTGCAGTGTTTACTAAAAGTAGTGACATAATATTAATTATATGACTATGGTAATCACTGTGTCATAGGCATAACTACTTGAAAATTTTGCAAAGGTTTTTTTGTATCACGTGCATTGAGCAACCACTTGCTGATTTGTCTTTCATTTTTATTATAAAGTCAGAGGAAACTGCTGTTCTATAAGTATGTAGTGTTTATGCTGCCTGCTGCTGAAACTACTAACTGTGCTGCATTACATGGTCATAACTCATTTTTCTGAAGAAATGTTCAGTCAGAAATGTGTTTATTTAACTTATTAGTTATGTGTTGCAAAACATACACTGAGAAGGGCCATTGCAACACATTTCTGTAAAGCATGTGAAATGGTATTTGGAATGTACTAGGGATTTCCAGCACTATTCTTATCTTCAGAAAATGATACATTCAGAGGCACCAAACACCTCAGAGATGGAGGGGTGGGCAATGGAGATGGGGAGAGGAAGTTATTGAACTACATGTTGTCATTACATTTGTATTAATGCCGGCTACAAAGCTCAAGCACCTGGTGAATGATGTGTTTTGCAGGTCTACCTATAGTTTCATAGGTTTATCGATTAGTACTAGGCTAGCTGCCCTTATGAGCCATTTTAACCGAGTCAATTACCCCATGTTAGAATCAAACGTTGCACCTTGTGTCTGTAAGGTTAACACCTTAGCCATTATCCCAACCTCCCACCCTCACCTATTGATGAAAATCTTGCAATATCACATAAATATTGGCAATGCAAAATGCACCTATTACAAAGGGAACCATAATAAGGATAATTTAGCAATAGCCTATGACTGAGTGCAGGTATCACATGATTAACTCATGGTTGGTATGGTTTGATTATGCGGTCAAATCCCAAGCGATCAAACAAAGTCTACCCATACCCAGTCGTAAGGTATAGCTATTATACAATCACATTATTTAGGAAAGGAATTGCTTACCTTTCTTAAAAAATGTCTTTGTGTAATGGCATTTTAGTGTTCTTCCATGTTCTTCCTTCTTGTCTGATGTACTGTGCATGAGTATGGTACGTAGGGTCGCATGCTTGCACAGTACATCAGTGCAGTGCTAGGGAGCAGTGGTTGCATTCCTATATCTGTTTGCCTCTCAGTCTGAGTCTTTTTTAAGTCTAAAGGGATTATTTGTAACAGAGTGTAAATGTTTATGAAGAACAGGACAAACGTGTGAAAGTGAGGGGCATTTTGCTAAAGTTGGAACGGTTTAATAGTTTCATAGTCGATTACTAAGCTAACAACCCCAGGCGCTTTAAAAGCCTAACCATGCTTCCCAGAGGTGAGAATCAAATCCTACGCCTTGTGTTTCCAAGGTAAATGTCTTAATCATTATGACATGTCAGTTGAGAGGTAAGGGTAAAAATATTACGATTAGTTGAACTGTATCTTTCAATGGTCAAGAGTTTTGAATGACCTCATTTTTTTAATATTTTGCACTGCTTGCCTAAAAATATTTCAAGATAGGCAATATATTGTAATAGACAGTCTGTCCTCTTAATAATATTTCAATGACCAGATTTCTCTTTGTTAGGATATGCTCACTTTATAACGGGCACGCTGACTGGGGGGCCCAATTAGCATGTGTGTTTTGGAGTATTAATTACTTTTTATTGTATAATTATGTTTAGCTGACAGACTGCATTTGAAAGTTGATTGCAGGCACAGCAACACCTGCAATACTCTGCCCTTCCTGGAACTGACTAGCTGCAAAGTTGCCATAGTAGCAAAGTTTTCACCAGTAAGTAGACTAATACCTTAATCACTCTCCCCTGGCAAAGGTGTTTGGGGTATCTGAATGCAACCAGAGTGTAAATACAGTACTGTCTGTAACAATTGCTTTTTAGTTGCAAAGCATTCTATCCTTTAACTGTAGGCATACATAATGTTTTTTTTTCTGGGTAGATACCTTTCGTACTGACTAGGAAGACTTAAAAAATAACTGTTTTCCAATGTTCATGCATTAGTAGATTGATTAATTTATAGAGTTACATGTTTCACTTGCTGGTACATAAGTTAAGGAGAGGTAGAAAGTGTGTGAGGGTGGCAGGTGGGGTGAGGAATTCCACAGCAGAAAGTGTACAGCGATATAGTCTAACCAAAGGCTGGGAAAAATGTATACAGCTATCAATTGAAAGTAGTATAGTTGAAGTTATTTGAAGCTCACTGCACAGGCAATAGTCAATCATCTCAACAATCCCTTCTTGCCTTCCCTTGTTTTTAAAGCCCTGGATGAAGTGGCTACCAAGTGTGCCCTGTGCTTGAGAAGTAATGCATGGTTGGTTCTGTGACCCTGTAAGAATGGTTTATTATCAACAAAAATATACAAAATACAAATGAAATAAAAATACAATTAAATGGATGAGTTATTTAGTGATAGATTGCACCTGTATAGTATCAAGCTGTTGCATACAGCAGTGGTTAGTGGTCAGGAAATACAGGTCCCATAAAAATGATGTAATTTCATTCCAGAAATGTATTGATATTCAGTGATGATTAAGGAAATGAAGTTTACAAACATAAACAATTTGAAGTGCTAAGAGACTTAACTTGAACTAGTTGTCGGTATTTATTGTTAAAATAAATTGCATTAATTTTTCATTAAGGATGGTTTAATATTCTTGAATAAAACTATTACCTGCTCTCATTTTTGTCAGTGAAATAAAGGCATAGTTAAACAGTTATGAGTCATCTTGTTGCCCCCTCCCCTTTATTGTTCTTTTTTCTGCAAATTCAGTAGAACCTGCAACACTTTAACCAATGCCAACTCAAGTGTTGAGAAATCACCACCACCTCCTACCTACACGGGGACTGTTTCACAGGATGGTTCTGGTCACTCTACCTATGTGTGCATCTTCAGGTGTGGCAGCCTGGAAAGCCAATGACCTGAGCTTCAAGGCCTGTTGGAGGTTGCAGTTGAAAGGGAGGAGGAGAGTTGGTGGAGCTCTTGCAGTTGGCTCCAGTCACTGAGTCACCAGTGGCCTTGACCCCGTCACCATCAGGGTCCTCCCTCCCAGAAACATCAGGGCAGAGCAATCCTTGAGGCTCTTCAGACTGAGATGGTACTGTGAATAAGGTTCCTATCACCATTGCCTTTGTGTCTGTCCACCATCTGCATTCTATTCTTTATATTCTTTTAGGACCTCTAAACTATATAGAACTTTTGATGAAGTGTCTGCTTTATATCAAAGTGGAGTACCTTAATTAGGTAATTTATGCTGTAATGTATAAACAAAATATAGATGCCTATTTTGTAACTGTAAGGCACTTTGGGGTGTGCAGGATATAGATAATAAGCATTTTGAGGCACTGCCCAATATCTGTTCCATGAACACCCCTCATGCATGCATAACTTTCTGTCAAAAAGGAAAGTCGACTTTGGATAGTTCTGGTTCTGCTGATTTAATATCAGCTGATCGAAATTTACTGACTTTGCCAGTACATTGGGGAGCAGAGTTTATACCCTTTTCCTTACTGTAGTGTGATCTCTGAGTTGGTAAATATAATTAGTAGGGTATGGGGGTATACAGGGGACTTGCCTGTCTGAAAAAATGTTGCTTTTTTTCAGCTCTTTATGGTTCAATGTTTTAGTTGTTGACAGATTTCAATCATTATAGGATTGGCTAACTAAGTGTATGCATATATATATATATATATATATATATATATATATATATATATATATATATATATATATATGTAGATAGATAAACGACACACACACACACACACACACACACACACACACACACACACACACACACACACACACATAGATATATGTACTATACTAATGGTATGTTGTATAAAATTATAGTGATACGGATCCGTGTCCTTCAAGTAAAACTGAGGTTTTAAATATTTGAGGATAACTGATAAGGGAACAGACCTGCTTTTGGCCTGGTGTGATAGTAGTAGTACTATCTAGGAGAATACACTTATGTGATTCATTGTGTTTTAAAGTATAATAAGTGAGTTATCAATTAATATGAAAGCTGGGTGAAAAGAGGACATCTGAAAATTCAGTGTTAGGCTATTTTAAGTAGTAAACGTAATTGCATTTGCTTGATTTGTCAATGCATGCAATTTAACTTTCCAACTAGAATGTGATACATTTTTAGAAAGAATACATTTTTTTGCACATCCAGAAGGCATGCATTCTCTTAACCACTGCAATTAACTGACAGCCCTCTCATTATTTTCCTAGGCAAGTTTCAAATCCTTGAAGTCTAGGGATAATAGCAACATAATAAGAATAGCAGGAACATGAGATAAGGCACTGGTTGCCCTGTTCATCCTTTTCAGATAAAGTATCACCTTACTTTTTCATCTGATTAGTATTGTATGCAGTGGTGTGAAATAATTCAACAGTCTGCATAAAGTATCAGAGTATGGTGTTCATTACACTGAACAGATAGATCTTACCTTCGGCTGGTCATTAACACTGAACCATTCTATGGAGTCATGTCTCAGAACAGTATTGTCTGCTTTTTCTCATCATAAAAATGTTTCTTTGGGCTTAGCTATACAACAGAGGGAAAGCTCATGACACAGAATTCATATTCAGTTAATTCTTTCTCTAGTGAAAGCTACTGCACAAAAATCAGCTGACACTTGACAAAACGTGAGATGAATTGACCCTGTAGTGCTGGAACAACTTAATATTTTAATTTGTAAAAACTGATGATTATATCAGTGACATTAGAGTGTGACTTTCATTTAGTAACCTCCCCCATACTGCTCAACTGTCCAGATTATCACAGAATGTCCAGATTTTTCATCATATTTTTGTTCTGTTCCTCATAAAATGTGTGGTTTTCTGGCAAATCAACAAGGACTGAAATCACTAAATAATAAGACATTCGAATTGTAGACTTCCTATGCTTCTGAAAATGCATGCTAACACAAAACTTGTTATGTCAGCAGCTTTACAGAAAAAACAGACCATAACCACAGCTAATCAGAGTCAACACAAACAACGTAGAAAACTACTGCAAGCAAGAAAAAAGCAAACTCTGCAAATGGTGAAATGTTTTAATGAAAAACAAACCTTTTGGATAAAATTCTTCTTCGGTGTTAATATAAATCACTAAAATTCAAAGTCCCATTAAATAAGACATTCAAAAACATTTCAAGACAGCCCAACCAATAGCAATACAAATAAGAACAATTAAGTCATTAAAACTTAACCTATTAAATCAGTAGCATTTCATCTAAGGCAAAGTTCACGTTTTAGCGCTGGTTTAATACTCACAGTAGCATTTATTCCAGCAACTTTCTAAGTCTATAAGAGCAATATTTAAAATCTGTCCCTATTTTGGGGTCTTTGTTCCCCCATTATTTTAGGATTTTTCCAAATTTCTTGCACTAAGAGGTTGAGAGATATTTACTCCCTCCATAATAACTGTCTTTCATTGAGAACCTCCAGCCACAACTACCGCTCTATGAATAAGTGTAAAGTGATTTGCTGCTGCTAATGTTCCTTCTTTTTCTTTGTAGTAGTAGTATACTTGTGTTACAGTAAGGAAAACAGAAGGCCAAGACATTAAAATGACACCAGACCTTAGCAACTCACATTGAATGCTGTCACATGCTCAGACCTCAGCAACACATGCAGTACATTTTCTTGTCAAGCTCCTAAAGTGGAGTTTAAAAAGAATAAAAATTGTTTGAGAAGAGCTTATAGCAGCAGATTTGCTGATAATACAAGTTTTCTTATTTGATAAGTCTGTTTACAACATATATTGTATAGACCTGTCTGATATTAAAGTTATTGTTTTCACCATTTATTTTTTTCTGAAACTGCACTTTCAGTTATTTTTGTTCATTATAGTACACATCAAACCAAAACAAGTTGCAGGCAGGAGTGCTGCCTGACATGCATTCTACTTAGTGTTCCACAGTGTGAAGGACTGAAGGGAACATGAACACTGATAGTCAATATTTCATATATATATATATATATATATATATATATATATATATATATATATATATATATACACATACATGTGTGTGTGTGTGTCTATGGGGGGAATTTAATAAAACCTACGTGGTCTTTTTTATTGTGTAGACATTGTGCCAAACTGCTGACATGAAAGTAAGTAGATTTGTGATCCCGTAAGCACTGCTGGTCGGCACGCATGCACACGCCAACATGGGAAGTTCTGTGGCATGCAAATTAGCTCATAAGCAGGTGAATCTTATGCAAATGAGGCAGGTAGAGTGATCCAGCAAGCAGACAGCAGCCCTGCAGACCCCATGTCAGTGTCTGTAGTGTACACAGAAAAATTCTGTGTACAGGAATGTAGACATTCAAAAGGGGCTGTAAAAATGGAGATAGATGGACATAAATGGCATACCACACACAGATATGAGTAAAACTATCCTCTGTGTGTCTCAAAAGTTACAGAAAATATGTTAAAATCATTTTTTTTAATAATCTGGGCATGTTTGCACAGGGCGCCACAGTGCGTAAACATGCCCTATAAAAAAAATAAGAAAAAAAGTGGAAAAAACAAAATTAATATTATGAGACAAAAATGTATTACAAGACCCTACATGGAGTATCTGAAATGATGCATTGGTGCTGTTGCTAACATGGTAGGGCTTGGAAGTCTGTAGTTTCCAGGTTGTGAGCAAGGATCCCTATACAAATGGGGTGGAGTTACTGAAGAGAATAATGGGGTAATCGTGTTCACATATCCCCTCCGTGAGGCAGAGAACCATGTTGGTGTCCACACAGGAGGTAGCTGACATCAAGAGAGGGTGTGTCCAATAACTTCTAAGCTGATTGGAGCTTAGCTGTGCCTGTTTGCCATGCCGAGTGTGGATGTCTGGGTGGGTGTGCGCACTGACTTCTAAGCTTTGTTTACCTATGGGTTGCATGTTTCTGAGTGTTTGCACAGCACGCCTTTGTGCTGAGTGTGGATGTTTCGGGGAGTGTGTCTACTAACTGCTAAGTTTTGTTTACCTACAGGGTGCGCGTTTGCACAGCGCTCCACATTGCTGAAAGTATCTAAAAGGCAATGATGTATTAATTAGTTTTGACCATTATTTAACTTAAACTAGGGCCATTAAATGATGTTAATGCTATACTAGCCAGGTACAATGCATCATAGGTAGCCAATCACGCAGGGAGCACCTACAGTAGAGCATGATAAAGTATGCATAGAGCCTACAATCTGATTTTCCCCCCATACTCTGCATCATTGGAGTACAGACTTGGGAATATTAACTGAAAGAATGCTAAGGGCTACTGCAGGTCTGCTACATCTGTATGTGCTAGATGCTGAAGTCAGTGCTGCTGCTGCTGACAATAGGCCTAGGCAGAGAAGGAGAAAAGTGTTCAGGCCCAGGGTAACCCTCCAGGAGCTACATGAGCTGGAGATCGTAGAGCACTACATGGTGGACAGGGACATACTACAAAAACTCTCTGAGCTCTGCTGCCCTCAACTCAGACCCAGAGCCAACAGAGGGAAACCCATCCCAGTGGAAACAAAGATATGTGTAGCCCTTAGGATAATAGCCACAGGTATCTTCCAAAGAACAAGTGGGGACATGATGGAGGTCTCACAGGCATCAGCATCCAGGGTACTCCACCAGTTCCTGGATGCCGTACTACCACATGCCACTGAGCACATTTATTTTCCCCTCGTCCCTGAGGTGAGGGCCAGCAATGTGAAACACTTCTATTGTGTAGCATGCTGCCCTGGGGTACTGGGTGCCACAGAGTGCACTCATTTACACATCAAGGCACCACAGGGTGAGGAGGATAGAATCTACGTCAACCACAAGGGGTACCACTCCATCAACTACCAGGTCATGTGCAATGCCCAATGCATTATCATGAATGTGTTTGCTGGCAGTCCTGGCAGTTATCATGACTCCCATATCTGGCATGTATCACAGCTGTACCAGATGTTTGCTAGGGGGGACATCTCACATGGCCATTTACTGGGGGATGCTGGGTATGCACTGGAACCGTGGATGATGACACCCATCAGAAATGCACACACACCCATGGAAGAATGCCATAATGAGGCACATGCACAAACTAAGAACATCATAGGGCATGTGTTTGGGCTGCTGAAGTCACAGTTCCAGTGCCTTGATATATCTGGTGGAGCCCTGCAGTACTCTGCAGCAACGTGTGCACATATATCCTCAGTATGTGCCATGCTACACAATATGATCCTGCAGTAACAGCTGCAGCAGGATCAGCAAAGGGAAGGGATACACAGCCCCCCACCATTGCCTAGGTCACAACAGCCACACTCACTTGAAGGAGGAGGACCCCCTGATGATGTCCCTGTAGGCAGACGTAGGCATGCCCAGTACGCCCCGGCATTGGCAAAGAGACAACACATAGCACATTCACTGATAACCTAGGGCCCTAGGGACTGACACCTTACTCCTACTCACATACATAAATTAAAATAGCTGTTGCCAGGCAACCCACACAAACTGCACCTATCCATGTATTGGCTGTGTACTGCTTGCATCACACAGAGTCAGCCCTCAACTGCAGGTCTGTCAGCTGCTGCATTTGCAAGGTAAGTCTCTAACCTACACACTAATTGTAAGGATTACTATGATATGGTATCATATATATGGATCTACTGCTGTTATACAAGGAAATATAGTGGGCTATTTGAACAGATGTAACATCAACATGGGACTACAGATACCCAGTCCAATAGTATGTGTTCCTTAATATTCACTAGGCCTCATGGTTGGAATATTCACGACATCAGGCAAGGGAGATGTTAAACAGTGGGCACACATGATATTTGGACAACTCAAGCTGATCATCTGCTGTTGTTCCCCCACCCCCAACACAGCAGTGTACCCATATAACTGCTTTAACAGAAAATCAGCTATGGTATATCAGTGGACCAGGCAATCTCAGGGCTGTAACATAGATATCACTCACACATAGTATGTCTCTCTTCACACAGGATAACACTGTTCATATTTATGCTGTTGACTGTGTGATGAATGACTCATCTCTGTCTGGCAACTTGTGTGGCTCAGTGGACTAGGGAAACTAGGACGGGTGATGGTGTTGATGGTTCTAGCCTGGGATTACTCTCATCTTTTACATGTGAGGTAGTACTATGTTGGTGTTTTCATGGACTGTCATACCTCTCAACCTCTTAGTGCAAGAAATCTGGACAAAGCTAGAAAGATTGGAGGGGGGGGGGGGGCAAAGGCCCATACATAGGGACAGATTTTAAATATTGCTCCCATAAACCTAGAAAGTAGCTGGAATTAAATGTGTTGCATTATTACATATTTTCTGAAGTATGTAATGTCTGAAATACAAATGTTTGTTTGTATTTAGTGTAATGTAGTGACGTCAATATTCAGTAATTCACCAGAAGATCAGAAATGTATGGGGAACAGACCAAACATATGAGGCAAAACTCTGGACATTCTGTGAAAATCAGTTGAGAGATATGCAGACTGTCAGTCTGTTGATGGTATAACATTACTAACCTCAGTCGCATATTAAGTACAGCACACAGCTGGGGAATGCTGTAGACATTTTGAGTGAAGTGCAGTACTGCAGAAACAGGGGGGATGTTAATGTCTGCAACATACCAAATCCCGGACTGGACAGGTAGGTGTGGCCTGGAGTCACTTTATAAGTTCTGACAGTCCCACTGGGCATGCCCATACACTTAGTTAAAATAAGCTATAAAATCAAGACAGGAACCAGTCCAGGATTCACACAATATTGTTTATTAAGCACTTTTGTCTTGTAAATTTGTAAATGGAAACTTCATCAGAATAAAATAAGATTCAAGCAGCCCAGGTTATATACCTAAAATACGTAATTAATTGATTTATTAATTACTTGCTGACATCATACCCTTCTTTTAAAGTAATACCATACATTTAAAATATAAAATTGTGAACCAATGCCACAGAACCACCTGGGTTAAATAGTACCATTTCCATAAGCCCTATTTTAAGACTAAAAGCCGAGGGCTTTATATAGGAAGGGTATTTTTAACTGTTTTAATAAAAGGTGCATTTATATGTACATATATACATTTATATTTGGTTAAATATCATTTATGTTATACACATTTTAGAGTAGATTTTGTATTACTGTTCTATGGTTCATTTTTCTATAGCAGATTTTAATTTTAAATGTATGGTATTGCTTTAAAAGAAGAGTATGATGTCAGCAAGTAATTAATTAATCAATTAATTATGTATTGTAGGTATATAAGCTGGGTTGCTTGAATCTTATTTTATTCTGATGAAGTTTCCATTTAAGAGATGAAAGTGCTTAATAAACAATATTATGTGAATCCTGGACTGGTTCCTCTCTTGGTTTTATAGGTTTTATAGTCTATTCAACTTTCCTGTTAGTTAAAATAAGGACAATTCTGTTGCCCCTTCATCAAAGTGACCAGTTATGTATAAATGTCTATACATACAGACTTATACGTATACATATTCGTCTGTCACTATCTCTCTCTCTCATATGCATAGTATATCTATCACTATGTAGTGTCAAATAAATATATACCAATATATATAGCCATATATATTAAAATAATCTATAGACTCCCCCCATATATCTACATAATACATATACATGTCATATATCTACACAGCTACATTTATATATACATCCCTGTTATATACAGAAATATGTGTGTGGATGTCTGTATTGTCCAACATACCCTAATAATGGTGACTAAATCTGCACTATTGTGAATTAGACACGAGTAGCCAGCATGTGGGGAAAAAAAGGCACAAAATACCAAACGAACATTGGATTAAGCCAAAAGGCTAAATCCCTTTATTGTCCATACCAGTTTTGGCCACAAACCCTTCATCAGTGGAACAGTATCACAAAGCAAAACACAAAATCCTACCTAAATAAAATCCCCCCCTCCAATAGAAAAATAGCCCTGCCCACTACAACACGAAAGTCACCCCTTCCATAATATACAAATAGTAATTGTGAAAAATTGACCTGTGATTACATCATCAACAGTCTAAAAAAGTACTATGCATATAAATATGCACCAAAAAATGATAATTTCCAATAGAGAAAAAAGGTAGAACCATACATACCTAATCTAGGCAAAATAGGTCCCATAAAAGATATAATACAGAATGCAACATTACAAATGGTCATTATGTCCAGGAGGGAATAATCTCCCCAACTTAATGCTCCATTATTTTTCTTTTTTGTTTAGAATGCTGTGCCATCCCTGTTTGTTGTTTCTATTCCCAGTAATTCTGTCAATAATCATGAAATGGAATTCTGCATTAGAATATATCATACAATGTCTATATAATGCATTGGTTTCACACTTGTTATGAATATCACTACGATGTTCAGACATTCGTGTTCTAAGTGCACGTGATGTCTGACCAACATAAAAGGATGAGCATTTACATGTGGCCAGATAGATAACCCAATCGGTCCCACAATTCCCAAAGAACTTCATATCGTACACTTTGCTGGTGTTTTTGCTACTATAAACTGTTTGAGTTTACTGACATAACGGCACGATGAACAATGTCCACAGGGAAACATACCATTCAGATTATCCCCAGATACTGTTAGTTGTTTATAAATAGCACCCCCACTGCTGGTATGTTTAAAATGGGAAAAGCGGGACCCCAATGTTTTACCCTTCCTGAATGAAAACTGACATGTGGTCCCTAATGCTGTCCTTAAGTCATCATTAGCCAATAGAATATTCCAGTGTGTATGTATAGTGTCTCTAAGAGTGTTAATGTTATGCCCATAGGTGGTTACAAACCTAATGGTGTCAGCAGGGTCTGCTCTAGTTTTATATTCTAATAAAGAATCCCTATCCTGACAACTGGCCCAATTGCTAGCTGATATAATGTCTTACCGAAAATCCATAAATCCTTAACCAAACCACCAGGTCAACCTATAGTTTCTGGGATTGGTTCCTTGACTGAACCTCTCTCAGCATTTTTGACCCAGTATCTCAAACCCTTTTTGACTCTTATTAGGGCACAATGACAGGATACCACACAGTTTTTGAAAATTCTATCAGATACACAATTGGAACCTGGGTGGTTACTTTGCACCCTTGATGTTAAGGCCCTATATACTAACATCACCCACTGGGCCGGTCTTGAGGCCCTACGATTTTGGTTGGAACATGCCAATTTGTATTCTGCAGGCTTTAATACATTGCTGTTATGCATGGCGGAACATGTATTAACTAAGAATATTTTTTATTTCCAGGGAGAATGCTACTGGCAAATACAGGGCATGGCCATGGGTGCTTCTTTTGCACCGATTTATGCAGATCTGTTCATGGCCTTCCTGGAAGAACAACTTATTTCTGACTCTTCACATAATCTTTTTTTTGGATGAAATTGACATTTGGCAAAGATATCTGGATGATTGCTGGATAGTATGGCGGGCTGATGTAAATTATTTGGATGAGTTTGTTCGATACCTGAATGAAAATAAATGGGGTATTGAATTTACCCTCAACATGGACATTGCTGAAATCAATTTTCTGGATGTCAATGTTCAGAGGAATGTGGATAATACTCTAAGTACTAGAGTATTCTGCAAATACCCCCAATACAATAGTTTGCTCCATGCCACTAGTTTACATCCTAGCCATCTCATTCACAACATCCCCAAATCTCAATTTCTCTGTATGAAGAGAATTAGTTCCACCATGCAGGATTATGATCTATCATGCCAAGAGCTTTGTGACAGGTTCAGAAACAGGGGATACAGGGAATTTGACATTATATCAGCTAGCAATTGGGCCAGTTGTCAGGATAGGGATTCTTTATTGGAATATAAAACCAAAACAAGAGCAGATCCTGCTGACACCATTAGGTTTGCAACCACCTATGGGCATAACATTAACACTCTTAGAGACACTAAACATACACACTGGAATATTCTATTGGCTAATGATGACTTAAGGACAGCATTAGGGGCCACGTGTCAGTTTTCATTCAGGAAGGGTAAAACATTGGAGTCCCACTTTTCCCATTTTAAACATACTGGCAGTAGGGGTGCTATTTATAAACAGCTAACAGTATCCGGGGATAACCTGATTGGTATGTTTCCCTGTGGACATTGTTCATCGTGCCGTTATGCCAGTAAACTCAAACAGTTTAGTAGCAAAAACACCAGCAAAGTTTACGATATGAAGTTCTTTGGGAATTGTGGGACCGATTGGGTTATCTATCTGGCCACATGTAAATGCTCATCCTTTTATGTTGGTCAGATATCACTTGCACTTAGAACACGAATGTCTGAACATCGTAGTGATATTCATAACAAGCGTGAAACCAATGCATTATATAGACATTGTATGATACATTCTAATGCGGAATTCCATTTCATGATTATTGACAGAATTGCTAGGAATAGAAACAGCAAACAGGGATGGCACAGCATTCTAAACAAAAAAGAAAAATATTGGATCATTAAGTTGGGGGGATTATTCCCTCCTGGACTTAATGACCATTTGTAATGTTGCATTCTGTATTATATGTTTTATGGGACCTATTTTGCCTAGATTAGGTATGTATGGTTCTACCTTTTTTTTCTATTGGAAATTATAATTTTTTGGTGCATATTTATATGCATAGTACTTTTTTAGACTGTTGCTGATGTAATCACAGGTCAATTTTTCACAATTACTATTTGTATATTATGAAAGGGGTGACTTTCATGTTGTAGTCGGCAGAGCTATTTTTCTATTGCTGGGGGGGGTCTATTTAGGTAGGATTTTGTGTTTTGCTTTGTAAAATTGTTCCACTGATGAAGGCTTTGTGGCAGAAACCAGTTTGGACAATAAAGGGATTTAGCCTTTTGGCTTAATCCAACTTTCATTTGGTATTTTGTGCCTTTTTTCCCACATGCTGGCTACTCATGTCTAATTCAGGATTTGGTTCAGCCTTGCATGTTCGTACATGCAGAGTGCTTCTTACTATGCTAAATCTGCACTATCCCACAGCCAGTCTGTTGCTCAAAGGATCCAAACTAAGGGCGCAATAGTACATAAGGCACTTACCTACAGATCCCTGTGCCTGCTGGATGTCACCACATGGACAGACACAAGTGAGCATGTGGTGTAATATATAATGTTGTCAATGCAAGTATGGACAGGGCACATTGTCCCTGCCCACACGTTCGCCTATATAACTGCAAGAAGCTACATATGGCCATACTGGTAATTGTACATACATATCTAGGATAAAAACAGTTATCTCACTGCTACGACACTTGATGCAGATAATAGTATGAAGCAATATCACTCTGCAGGCCACAGATGCTGTTCAACACAAGCCTAGTTTATGTAATGCACAAGTACTGTGCCTGCAATCACATATATAACAGACTTAACCTATGGCATGTGTGGTAAGTACTGTGATCTTTAGTATATAAGACTAGATAGGTAGGGGGTTCTAATCTCACTCAAGCCCACTTGGTGTGTGTGTGTGTGTGTGTGTGTTTGTGTATCCCCCTGCAAAACAATAGACATGTCCTCATGGGCTATCCACCTGCAATGGTTATGCACTTTTTGGGCATGTAACTTGCTGCTGGCTTCCAAACTCTTCTACAAGGCCTGATGATGTCAGCTGCCTTAAGACTACCAGCTGACAGTGTAGTATCAAACATAAGCTGTGGCACATGCTATAAGTACTGAGATCTATAGTGTATAAGACTAGATAGGTAGGGATTCTAATCACACTCCAGCCCACTTGGTGCTTGTGTATATATATCCATATGGCATAACCTTGGAAACCTAGATATAGGTAAGGTTTTGCAGTGTTTTATTTCTAGCGGGTGATGTGGTCCCCCCACAAAGGACTGAACAGAACAAGGTCTGCTTATGTCATCAAGCATAATATGACCTAGATTGATAGTACTAGAAGACATGAGGTATGTTGTGTGCAACACATACTGTTATCTGCAGTACATACCATTACATAGGTAAGTGTTCACATCTACATATAGCCAACTTGCAATACGTGTGTTCCTTGGCATGTCCTGTAAGCAGTGATTGGAAATGGTGCTAGCCTCAATGTAGCTATGTTTGTGTGTGAGCCTGTTTGAGCATTGTACATCATGTTATGGAACCATAGGATATTTGAACTGAACTAGAATAATGACCATACAGCCCTCACGATCATAGACATTGTCATACCCGTAGTTGCAGGATGAGCACATATTGCCCCAGTTCAAGAGGGACACTGGCAGACGCCCTGTGTTGAGATGACGGTCACCCAGCTAGTCAGAAAGATGGTATATGCTGAGGTGCACTGAGGTGCTCTGTGTCATTAGGTGGGTTTCTGTTCCAAGGGTGTGTTTCAGTCTGCTAGACAAATCTCTCCCACAAGCATCTAGTTCTGATGTCACATACTAGGTTAATGTCCTTACAGTGAGTCATACCTCTGCTATGCTTCCTACAGATAGGCAGCATATGCAGTCAAGCAGAGTGACACATTCCCAAGGCACAAATCACCTCTGAGTAGTCTGTATGCCACAGGCGACAATGACACTCATTTCAGATGATCCCCATTGAACACATACTGAAGACGTGAATTGTTCTTGTGAGGGACCATACTGTTGTGTACAATTGCTAGTACTGTTTGGAAAGGTATGTCAACAAATGGCCATTGCACTCAGATATTGTTATGCTGAGGGAAGACTACATGGAGGTTATGAGTATGTCACTTGCTGGTAACTGTGGCCTCAGCTGTGCCATATGACCCCTGCCATACCACTGTAGAGACATGGTGATCTGAGGCACATTAGGTGTAAACCTGTATGGCCAGGTCTGTGTGCTCAGTTCTTTTACCCCTGAGTATGTATAGCACATGTTGCGACTGATGTGTTACTTACCAGGTACATAGGTCTATCTGATGGAAGTGATACTACATATATATTCGCTTTGGGTTTATGGCCATTATTATGTCAATAGGCATTTGTTCATCAATAACCTCTTGTAGGCTATTGACATAACTCACAGACTCTATGAGTGCTCACAATGTGCAGGCATCAGTCAATGTTGATAGCCACAGCCATTCAGTAGTCAGGTGTATTGTGGTTACATGGGTTCCGAACAGTAGAGGACCCAGGACTGTGCCCTGTTGAGTACTGCTGCTTACAGATCATGTATTGGAGACAGATGTCCCTATGCTGTGTGTGTGTGCCATCAATGGGCCACTTAGTGACCCCTAGAATGACAGTATTATGGATGCCTAACTGGGTGCTTTGTAAATGTTGCCTGAGCTAGGAATATAGTCAAATGGCTTGGCTGACTCTGGGGGTTATACATCCTGATGTACCCTCACCAAGGTCCTTGGCGACTGCCTCGGAAATCTCCACCATGTGTAACAGTCATGCTTCCCCTGTCATGCATCCAAACTGTGTACAGTCAACTGTGTGTAGATCACATATATGTGTGCTGAGCAGCTCCATGAGGATTGCCCCTACAGGCATACAGCTATGTATACTTAAACAAAGAGGTCTATAGTTATGTTGGTCAGTGGATGCATCACTTCTGTGCACGGGTGGAACACTTTCCATTGTCCACTCAGCTGGTCTGCAGCCAGTGGTGTCAGTATGATTGCAAGGGTTTCTCATTAGTGTTAGTAATCCTTGTGAGATCACGTGTGGGATTCAGCCTGGAATGTTAGCATGTGCAATAGAAGCTGTGTGTGGTCCATTGAGAGGCCAAGTACAAACTGCTCTGTAAATATGGGAGTTATGGGACAGGTTGTAATAATGTCATGTGTCACATGTGGTGGGGACACGGGTGTGTAGTTGATGCAGACAGTGTGGGAGTACAGGTTAGGTATGAGTACAGACCTATCATATATGCCATCATGATGTCGGAGGTCAGTGGCATTCTGCACCTGTCCTTTGAGGGTACACATGTAACTATACTGTGCTTTGTGGTTCTGCTTTGTGTGGGTGGCTAATGTTGTCACTTACCATGTCTACACATCACAACAACAGTATGTGTTTCATTTAGCTGAGGAGGTTTGTGCCTGCATGTTGGGGGGGGCAGCCTCAACCTGACCGTCACACAGCAATGTCCACCTGTTAGTGCACAGCCTGCTAATGGCAGTTGTCCACTGCTCAGGTGTGGTGGGCCATGACAAGCAGTGTGTCCCACCTGTCCCATACAGCTGAGTTCATGCAGTTGTAATGCTGTTGACATAATGCATGGGTGTAGAGCTGTGCATACCTGCCTGTCCCATCTGCAGGGGGATGTGCAGTCACGCTATGTCAACCATCCCACAGGAGGTCATACATGGTTTACTTGAAGTATATGTCTGTATTGTCTGCAAGGGGGAGGGGTACATGCTGATAGTTCCAAAGAACATGATCTGTGGCCAGATCCCAGCAGGTAGGACCTCACATTGGGGGGGGGGGGCTACAGTGGTCACCGATACTGGTAAACACATGATGCAATACGTTCGTTCCCCATGTGGAGATGTCATGGCACTGCTCTAGGGCATTGTAGGTAAGGACCTGGACCATCCTTTGAGCAAGTGAGCTGCAGCATGACTAAGCAACACATTGTGAACATATCACACTTCCCTAATGTGTTTGTGCTCTGCACAGACACCTTGCATAACTCTCTTCCTGCAATATGCTGGCAGTAACTGCAATACTTGCATGCACAGAGGACAACTAGCATGTAGTGCAAAGCAGTGTCACCAGATCTATGAGTCCTGTCACCTGAAATGCCATGATAGGGGTTAGCATGCATATGAGCACTACCACTGCTATACACTGACTGACACTAAACCAAACACTTTTACCTTTGCTGAAGGCCAGATCATGCCTAGCGACTGAAACCGGTAGAGCCCATTGACTATGCACTATGCAATGGATGTCAGACATAAGTCTCACTCCACCAACCATGGCCTGATAATGTGTATGACAATATTATGCCATGCTGGGAACTGTGTGCATCATGTACAGAGTGTTATATCAGCTGGCAGATAGGCAAGTGTCTGACAGTCATACTCAGGGAACATAGCAGTGGGAGACCTATGCTTCAATGATGCCAGTCACAAGTAGAGTTCATTATTGGCATACCCCTTCTACCTATTCCCTCTCTGCAGTCACAGCCACTGTCATTGACCCTGATGGAGTACATTAGCAGGTTAGTGCATATCAGGAGCTGTCACAAAATCCCACACAGAACCAACAGTTATCCAGGATGGCTTAAGACATAGTCAGTTGTTGTCTGAGCCACTGACAACAACTAAATGCCAGCAACTGCACAATACTATCCTGTGAGGATTCATCCACCCCTACAAAATATTGTAGTGTCCACACACCGCACACAGTTGAGCCATTACACATAGAATTATGGGCACAGAGAGTAATGCAGCCTTCGACTGTCATTGGTCAGAAAGATGTCAATGCATTCACTGTTGTACAACTAATACTGACAGGTTTGGGACGTACATCCCAGACTGTCACTGGTATAGTGAATGTTGAAGTCATCACACCTGTCAGTGGCACCCTTGGCATGTCACTACACAGGCATATCATACATCTGTCACAGCCATACAGGTTTCATGGTACACCAATACACAGTGTAGATAGCATGTCCCGTGGAGTCCATGTCATGACTGTACATGTGTAGTCTGTCTCCAAAATGCTTTGTAGGAGATGTGTATTGCTCCATACAGGGAAGTGTCAGTTCCCACTGTGTACCTCCCGTGTATCCATGACAGGCCTAACACATGCCTCATCTGTTCTATATGCTGACTACATCAGTACGGTATGCATAGTACATGCTGGTGAGACAGGTATGTAATAGAGGCAGTACATCCTACATAAAACAGGCCCCCCCATGCATGTAAAGCACACATCTGCTGTGACACACATCATGTGCAGGTTGCACACTGGGATGAAGAACACAATAATCATAACTGTTGTCAGACAACTGTTGGTACTGGACACATGATATATGTAGATGGGTCATCTACATCAGCACAGCTTGTAGATATGTTAGTTCCCAAAACCCTGGTGGCACTTATCAAGGGCAGCAGACCTTCTCACAGATTAGGGATGAATGTGTATGCCGAATGCCACTGTCCTTGTTAGCCTGTTATACAATATGAACCTATGGAGCCATGCACTTATAGTGTTGTACCTTGCTGACGATGTATTACTGCTGTGCTGATATGCCATCCTGTGCTGCTGTAATTCTTCTGTGTATCCATATGTTATCCCAACAGACTCCTGTAACAGAAACATAAACAGGCCTGTGACACACCTGTCATTGTGTAACTATACAGCCAGTACAACATCATACAACATAAGGTACACAAATGTTTGTGGTGTACTCATGACAAATTCCAGCATACAGTATCTGTCGGTAACCACTACAAGTGGCATGGTGAACAAACACTGCATTACACAAGAACATGTTAACTAATATAGTCACCCTGTGCATCCGATACACAGCTCCATTTCCCTGCATTGATGGCGAGGATGACAGGGATGTGACACAGGTATCATCACTTGCACAGGGTGTTGTGTGGGGGTGCAGGAAGCCTAGGCTGGCCCAAATGGTAGACAGCATGTGTGTGAGTCATGAGGGGAGCATGTAAGATGGACCATGGAGGGTGCTGTTTGTGTCTGTAGGTGACCTGCATTTGACAGTGGTGTGTGAATGTGTGCTTGTACACAGTCAAGCTCAGTACTAGCCCTACATGTGTGTATGTTGGACAGCTTTGGACCGTACATGGTAGAGTTGACAGTTCACTGTCTCCAGCCCCAGAAACGGGAACTGGCTCTGCCAGGAGTTGCACTGACACCTCTATGCCCAAGGCCAGAAGTGGTGCTAGTACCTGATGGTGACTGCTGTCTGCTGGGACCCTATCCCCCATGGGAATGCCCGGGAACATGAGCCCATGGCCTGCCACATCGTGGTGTAGATAGCATATTCCCCTTTGTAGGGCTGGATGTACTACCACTATGGGAGCATGAGTGTGCACATTCATGTGGACTCTCAGCAGATGGGGTTGCTGACCTATGTTCATGGGTCTGACATTCAACCCCAACCACACGTTTCAGCACAAACAATGTGCAGTCCAAGACAGACACTGTCTCAGCCCACCATCTGTCCACTGCATCAGTGAACATATACAGGGTGTCCCCAATGCAGTGGTGACAGTCACAGATGTCAGACTGTGCTAGATCCATAACCCTAAGCGTACATCTGGTGTTCTGTTTGGAATGTGCCTGTACCTCCATGATGGCCCAAAACATGCACCGGGTGACCTGTGATGTGACACTTGTAACAGGTAGTAGATGGACAACAAGTGTCCTGCAAGCACCACCTATCAATCCACCTGTGTGGGACCTCACCAGCTTTCTGGCTATGGCCATTGTCTACACTCACTTGAGCCATAGTTGCCACACTTTCCTGATCAATGTCCCCACCCTCTGACTGTCATATATCTGTGCCCTCCGGGGATGGGGTATGTGTGGGGATACAGACTGTGGGTGGTGACAATGGGGGCAGAAGAGGGATGTCTACCTCTGGGACAGATTCAGCCCCTGATACCCCCACTTGTGGCCACCATCATCATCAGAGTCCGAAGAGACACTGAAATCAGGTTGTGTAGGGGCCATGGTCACCTGCAATAAGAAATTAGAAAGCAGTACATTGATACATGCAGTATTGTGTACAAAAAGCCTCAAAGACTCATAACAAAGAAGACCCACAACTGGATTAGTGGTCAAACACCTTTTTGTCCACAAAACATTTCCTTGGAGCAAAATATAAATTCAACTCAGGATATTTATAACAATCACATGAAGTAAATCAAGTAAAACATGACCAGCAATAGTTACCTTTTAATTAATCAGTATGACACTATACTTGAAAAAACAACACATAAAAATCCAGTACATTTCTCTTAACAAATATATTTCACTGCCTAATGTATTTACCTTCAACCTGGTGTATTTTAAAAGGTATTTTAGACTCCTTGCCTCATTTTAAACCAAGAACCTTATTTGCTCTTAGCTGTAACTACCAAAGTGCATCTGTTTGTTGAACTACACTCCTGTGAGTACCCCTTCTAGACACCTTAGGTACTTGCTCCAGACTGGAAGTTAAAAACATCCTACTCTGTTTACACACATAGTTATGTTTACATAGGGAATTATTCTGGTCTTTAACCATACTAGAATATAATTGTTCCTTAACAAAACAAGTGTCATGCTTACCAGGAGCGGGACCACGGCCTTTGGCAATACCTGATGGACCTGTGATAAGTTGAGGGTGGTGTAATGTCAGTACTACCGCATGTTGCATCACAACAAGGTAATATGTTCATATATCTCACATTTACAGTAGCTACTGTGTTACTTGTTGTATTGGTCACAATCTGAGTATGAGTATATAACTGAGGTTAACCCGCCCCTGCAAAGAATAAAGACCCGGCACCCACATAAAAGTATCTACAGCCTGACACACTGACTGCTACAGTATTACAGTGTTGATCACAGTATGCTTACCTGCACGCTACTCAGCTGTGGAAACTCTGGCACCCACCTCCACAATGTATGGTGCGATGGATGCCTGGGAGCTGTTGTGTGTGTCTAGGTACACCAGGAATTCCTTAGCGGCCGAGCATGGTTGTTCCGCTGCAGGCCCTCCACTAGTGACAGCACGATCCCTGGCTACATCTGCTGCCCTTCGTTATGTAGCATTCATCATGTCAGTTGCCTGGTGTCGAACCTGCTCATATGTCCTGCCCTGCTGGCCCATGCCATTTATATCACAGACAAGGTCTACCAACAATGCAGCCCACTGTTCCCTGCTTTGTCTCCCCCTGGATAGTAGGATGTGAAGATGTTGCCTTAGTGCTTGCAGTATAATTTCATTCTCCGCATTTGAGAAGGGTGCGTGGTGTCTACAATCCATAATTCCTGAAAGACAACAAAAGGGGAACGCATTACAGGATCACATATGTGGACATACACTATGCACAAATACAGCAAGGCCAAAATGGCTGGCACTAACCACTGCTTGCTCACACATGTCATACTCCACAGTGTGCAAACAAACAAACTGTGTGGATACAACTGAGATAGTAGCAATAGTCAGATATTCCCATTTGTGCCATGACAGCTACTGCTGTATTATCATGCACCCAACACTCAGGTCTACTGCGGTGTGTCCCCTATGGGCAACCCCTCAATAATATGTCATACGAACAATAGCACATAAATAGCAGTGTGCAATTATGACCACTATAAAAGGACAGTGCAATGAGACCAGTGAGCCACAATGACAAAAGACAATGTACCCTTGATGTTTTTTATGTCCTGTGTAGGTGTAAAACAGTAGGAGGTCACTGACATGTCATCACCACATGTCTAAGACAGGCTTACTGCTGTAATCACTATTCCCCGTAAGTCTATTCACCCATCTGCAAACCTGTTGTACACAAATACATTTACATATCTGATGGAGTGCAGTACTCCTCTGTTGATATGTGGAGATAGTATAGTTGTCACAAAGGTGTGCTCTGTGTGAGGAAGATCTCATACAGAATTGTTCCCCATAGCCAGCTGCTTGCCTTTTAAACGTGCTTCCCAGCAGCAGCTGATTACCTCTACACCAATCTGGTTCTGAAATGCTAATTGCAGCCAGCACAGCTGATTTGTACTATTATCAGCCAATGACATGAAACCAATGTAGAAAATATAAGGCCTTCGTGGAGATTAAGGCCCCTTTCTGATATGTTGTGCTGGACATTACTGGGATGAGGAGTCTACATCGTCACAGATTGTAGGTCTGCAGCAGACACCTTTACATAGAGATGGGTGCACTACAGGCTGCAACTACTGCTGCAGGTGATAGACATAGGCAGAGAGTGTGAAGACTTTGGGGGACAACAAGCTGTAGGAGTAACTGTGTGAGCTCTGTCAGCCTTGTTGTAGAGCTAGGCCCAGAGTGAGAGTACCCTCTACACTCCAATGAAGGCATGTGTTTAAGGTAAGTATGTTAGGCAATGGTATCAATAACAGAGTACTAGGCAACATGTTGGTGTGTCCTTGAGCAAAATGGGGTCTATATATATATATATATATATATATATATATATATATATATATGATCACACACACAAGACCAGCAATTTGTGATCTTTTCATACTTGGTCACTTCCAGTCTTCTCTCCATTCAAACAAGTGCTCATTCAAACAGTTGCATGACAAACATATATATTTATAAAATTATACATGTTTTCCTGATTTCTTTTGAAGAATAAAACGTCAGACTGTAGTTGTAACAAATTATAAATAACGAAAGCAAGTAATTGTGAATGTTAATATGATCAGCTTTGCAGTATATGCATATCTGAGTATGATGTATGTGAAAGTTTCTCTGAATGTAGATTTGATTGCATGATATTTTGTTTGGAAAGGCAGAAGGTAAGAGTTGGTTTTGAGTTTTATTGCCAAAATTGCTTTATGGTATGTCCAAGTTTCAGCATTAGGAGGGTGGGAGTGGGTTAAAGTAAGGGCTCAGGTAGGGGTTAGATTTAATGTATTTGTGATGAGTGTCTGAGTGGAAGATCAGTGTATGTCTGGGATGTTAATACTGAATGTTTTGTTTATACCAGAACTTTCCTGCATTAGAGGTGGCAATGTGTGTGCAAGTGTTTGTTGGTTAAAATTCTAGCTAGGTCTGTGGAAGGGGACAGGTTTAGTATTCTGCATGTTTTGTTTTGTATGTGGTGTGTATGCGGGGTCATGTGTGGTGGCAGTGTTATGAAAAGGGTTCTTCTAACATAAGGTGTACAGCTGGGATTAGGGACAGGGACAGGGTAAGGGCACATTATTAAGGTAGTGCACGGGGGGAATGAACTAATGAGTGCTATCCCTAACCCTAATCCTAACGAACCCTAGCCCTTTATTTTACCATAGAAAACCCCTTTTGTAACACTACTATTACTCAGACAAATGTGGCTTGAACGTAGTGGTAGGATTTTGGTTCAGTGATTGCAAAATGAAAATGTTTTTCATTTGCATTTTTTTGTTCCATTTTTTACTTTTTTGTTAAGTTGTTTTTTTGAAATAAAAATACTAATCGGTAGTATTTCAAGCTGCATTTAGAAGTTTTTATATTTGGATCATTTGGTATAATACACATATTCACACACACACACACACACACACACACACATATATATATATATATATATATATATATATATATTTATATATATATATATATATATATATATATATATATTTATCAGTACATTGAAAGACTGCCACCAAATAATGTAGAAAAGATATTGCATTCCCAGGGACAATTTTTTTTAACTATTACCCAATGGACAAAATTGTCCAGTGAAAGGAAAATGTTTTCCATTTGCATTCTTTTTTGTTAAAGCAATTTTTATTTTTTTGTAAGTTGGCTTTTTTAAATAAAAATTTTGATTAGCTGTATTTCATTAATTTTGCACACACACACACACACACACACACACACACACACACACACACACACACACACACACACACACACACACACACACACACACACACACACATATGTCTCAGCTAAGAGCAAATGCTCAAAAGATTGTTGAAAAAACATTGATTTAATAAGATTGAATAGTCATAAGTTCACAGGTAAGTACTAAGCTAACTGCCCTTGTGAGCCATTATAAGCTAGTCAATTTCCCTTTTAGTGCTCAAAATAGCTTACCCCACTTGGTTATAGAGTGGCCTTACCAATCCAATTGTAAAACAAAACATTGAAAAACTGAAAATAAGTCAAAACATTGAAAGGCAAAACAGAAAAAAAAGTATGTTTTTTGCAGGAGACAAACTCCTGCACACCCTCCCACAACCCCTGCTAATTACACTACAGCAATAAAAGGACAAATCCCCAGAGCCTGGTGTAATCTAATCTCGTACAAAGAGCTGCCATCATGTGAAAGAACAGCTGAAATTGCTCTTATGAGCATTTGTTAATAGCTAATACACACACAGACTGCAAACGGGGAGCCATTATTGAATCCCTAAATGATGTGGATATTCTAAAAAAGAGACTTACAGAAACAGATGCTTGGTGCCAGAGCCATGGGCTCAAGCTTAATTCTAAGAAATGTATAGTTATCCCTTTTGGGAAAAACCATGTACCCATGAATTACCACATAGGTGGCAGTACACTAAACACCGAAAGTGTGATGAGAGACTTAGGGACACAGGTGGACAGTGGTCTCACCTTAGATAACCACATCGCCACAACAGTCAGGAAATCCTTCTATGTAGCACACCTCATCACTAAGGGCTTTTCATCCGGAAAAAAGGAGGTCATTGTCCCACTGAACTCATCCCTCATTAGACCCGTTATAGAGTACAATGCCCCGTTTGGTATGTACCTCACAAGACATCTGCAACAGCTGGAAAGGCCACAGAAATACCTCACTAAAAGAATTACAGGCCTAAAGCAGATGCCCTATGCTGACCGTCTAAAAAAACCTCCAGCTATACTCCGTGGCATATCATCTACTCAGAGGTGATCTCTGCTTAACATACAAGGCCATGTCAAACCCTGAGCTGTTGGATATGCTCCACTTAAAGAAATCCCAATCCCTCAGAGCCACATGCTCCAGAGATCTAAACCTTGTCATCGCAAAGAACAAAACATGCTGGAGGGATAGGTTCCTGACCCAGAGACTCCCCATACTCTGGAATAGACTGCCCATACATGTCAAGCAGAGCGCCTCCTTGGCCCTCTTCAAAAGGAATCTTGACGATTGGATGGGAGATAGGAAATTCACCCCGGGGATCACTTCAGTCACCCTGCTAGACAGGGGCCCAGGGAAGTAAATATTCTGGGAAGAAATATCCAGGGAACTGAACGACCAGCCCATCAATATTTATTAAACATACAATTTTCTAGTATACTGCTCAATGAAAACCACTACATTGACTATTAAAACCACCAAACAGTGTATAAAAGATATTGCATTGAGATGGACAGTATTTTACTTGGTGACCATCTAAACTCATTGGGCACAATTACTTCTTTTTAGTGGTGACCTGGGAGCACTGTCTAGTTAAAAGTAGGCAAATGAAGGTAGAAGGAATCAAACCCTGTATCCTGGGTACTGGAAACATAATCAGAATTATATTCACACTAACACAAAATGTTTCAAAATATTATTTCCTCATAAGATAAATGACAAAACATTAAAGATATTCATCCTTAATCCCAGTTCATCTGGTTTACAATTTCCCTACCTTTAATTAAATACCACTTAACAAGACACACCAATGTTATCCAGAGTTTCAAACACGTTTAGTCCTAAAAGAGAACACCAAAAGAACATGAAAACTAGCATGGAGTGCTGGGGCTTTGCCTGCCACAGCACTTTCTTAAATCTTCTTACTCCATGAACATGCATCTACAAGCAAAGTACAGTTACCACTGCAGTGCTGTTGTTGACTAAAGAGTAGGCAACTATAGGACTTTTCAGTAAAATAACGTATCAGATTCCACAGTCCCACAGTATACTCAGTCAAACAAGCAATCAGTTTCCCTAATGCATGGTACAATATTTCAGTGCAAACTGGGGTGTGCACTAAACATGCTTTATTGTATTAAAGGGGATCTGTAGCTTTGTGAATATTAAAGTATTAATGAAATAGTATAGGTATCAGGCCGTCTGTCTGAGGTGCATATGGTTTTGACATAGTGAAATTAATGCTTTCCTTTAAGTATGAGCTGCATTTTTATTTTACTTTTTTTTAGACAGCATGGAAGTGTTAAATGGATGACTGTGATAAGGGAATGTCAGATATGGGAATATGACCACTCTTAGCACTCAGAGGTTATAAAACCCTTTGAAAATTACATATTTCCTCTTATGAATGCACTGTCATGGAGTGGAATGGGGAAGTGCAATGGGGGTTTGCCATCCCCTAGAAATATTGTTTTTATATTTATGTATTGTTATATAGGAGAAAGTAAAGCAGCCATAATTTCAGTTTCTTAACATTTTCATACCAAAATGTCAACATACAATTCATGAATCAACTCCCATATACATAAATTATGCACTTATTGCCTCACTATGACCAGAAATGTTTCACATACATGAAGGAAAATTACTTTTACAGACAGTATTACATAATGATCTCAACATACCACACTACTAACGATGCTTTTCTCGGGAGTTTGGTCTGAAATTTTAGTAACAACCATGTTTATAACCACACATCCAGATTTAATATACCTGTTGTGGTTAGGGGCATGGAGGTAGCAATCTAAGAAGTGCAGTGTAGACTTATCTGTCCTCAGTAACAGTCCCTAACTTGTCCTTTGCAATCCCTGGGCATTTCCAGACAAGCTAAGAGATACAGCCTTAATAATGTGTCCTTGGTTTAGCCTCCGGCTTCTTTCAGTTGGGTTACACCTTGATGACCTCCCATGAGAGGCACTTTGTAGGAATACTCATAAGGTGCTCGGTGCAGCTCATGCGTCTCCACGTGCTGTGCACTAAGATTGTTTTGGATTACCAGTTTCATCACTCTCTCATTGAGAGCCCAGCAATACTGCAGGAAAACCTAATTTCTGCCACTTGCAAACAAAGTCTCATCCTTATGGCAACTTCCAAAGCTCATATCCATAAGCAATAATCAAATCATACAGGACTGGCAGTCCAATATTTTTGTCCTATGAGTCAAATTTCACTTACCAGTGACAGCTGATACATTGTCAAAAGTTCTACCACCACTCTACTCATAATTTATTAATTTTACAACTTATTGTTTCTTCACTCATGGGAAGACGCAAGTTCTTAAACTTCACTTGAGGATTTATATCTGACCCTTCCAGTGAACATACCTTCATGATAACACTGTCACTTAACAATATTTATACTGCAGATCTTCTTCAAACCAACTACAGGGCTGCAGCTAATAAAATTCTAGTTTGTCACTTAAGTTTTCAATATTAAACCCTGATTTCAAGCTGGTAGTATAAAAACATAGAATGATGGATAATGTACCTTTTCCTAATCAATTGTGTAACAAAACCAGGCATAGTATCCCCACATCTAAACACAGCCAGTCCCAGTGCAGTCAGCCAAAGCCCTCATGACCCAAACAACCAACTAAAAATTAATGACCAAGGTTATAGAAAAGACAACCCAGGAAGGGAGAGAAATTAGGAATTGCTTAACTGCCTTTCCTTAGTGGAAGTACTGGGGTGCATGTACTGTGGCCACCCATTCCATTATGTTCCCTCACATGGACATTGTTAACCTGCAAAGGGATGGGATGTAAGAGGGCTTGTTTTACCCACCAAAATGTCACTGATGAGTATATTGGTGGTCAAATTGTACATTTAGGCCTTCTGGTAAAATAAGCTGGCTTCCATGACCTTAAGATGCCTGATGTCCTCCTATGCTGATTGACATCAGTGGATAGATACGTTAGGGCAGTGAGGTATGATGATGCTTAAATATTATGTGACCATATTGTAATGATCCTAGTGGTGGCTAAGAAAGTGAGATCATTCCCAGGTATGAGACACATATTCCCTACACTGCTGTTTGGATATATTTCATCAGAGTTGTGACGTTTATGGTTGAATTTGATGTAGTTGGGTTTGGGTTGAGTTTTTTTTTTTTTAGTTATATGACTCTCTCTTAGTATGCAGCACTAACACAGTACAGCCTCAGTATGTTTAGTATGCAGCACTTAAACAGTAATGCCTCAGCATGTTTAGTATACAGCACTTACAGAGTACAGCCTGAGTATGTGTAGTATGCAGCACTTACACAGTTCAGCCTGAGTATATGTAGTATGCAGCACTTACACAGTACAGCCTCAGTATGCTTAGCATACAGCACTTACAGAATACAGCCTGAGTATGTGTAGTATGCAGCACTTACACAGTATAGCCTCAGTATGTTTAGTAGGCAGCACTTACACAGTACAGCCTCAGTATGTTTAGTATGCAGCACTTACACAGTACAGCCTGAGTATGTGTGGTATGCAGCACTTACATAGAACAGCCTCAGGATGTTTAGTATGCAGCACTTACACAGTACAGCCTCAGTATGTTTAGTATGCAGCACTTAAAGAGTACAGTTTCAGTATGTTTAGTATGCAGCACTTACACAGTACAGCCTGAGTATGTGTGGTATGCAGCACTTACATAGAACAGCCTCAGGATGTTTAGTATGCAGCACTTACACAGTACAGCCTCAGTATGTTTAGTATGCAGCACTTAAAGAGTACAGTTTCAGTATGTTTAGTATGCAGCACTTACACAGTACAGCCTCAGTATGTTTAGTATGCAGCACTTACACAGTACAGCCTGAGTATGTGTAGTATGCAGCACTTACAGAGTACAGCTTCAGTATGTTTAATACACAGCACTTAGACAGTAGAGCCTTTACAGAGTACAGCCTGAGTTTGTTTAATATGCAGCACTTACACAGTACAGCCTGAGTATGTGTAGTATTCAGCACTTACACAGTACAGGATGAGTATGTTTAGTATGCAGCACTTACACAGTCTAGCCTGAGTATGTGTCGTATGCAGCACTTACACAGTACAGCCCAAGTATGTTTGCTATGTAGCACTTACACAGTACAGCTTCAGTATGTTTAATATGCGTCACTGACACAGTACAGCTTGAGTATGTGTAGTATGCAGCACTTAGACAGTACAGCTTGAGTATGTGTAGCATGCAGCACTTACACAGTACAGCCTGAGTATATTTAGTATGCAACACTTACACGGTACAACTTGAGTATGTTTAATACACAGCACTTAGACAATACAGCCTCAGTATGTTTAGTATGCAGCACTTACACAGTACAGCCTGAGTATGTGTAGTATGCAGCACTTACACAGTACAGCCTCTGTGTGTTTAATATACGGCACTTGCACAGTACAGCCTCGGTATGTTTTGTATGCAGCACTTACACAGTACAACCTGAGTATATGTAGTATGCAGCACTTACACTGTACAGCCTGAGTATGTGTGGTATTCAGCACTTTCACAGTACAGCCTCAGTATTTTTAGTATGCAGCACTTACACAGTACAGTCTCAGTATGTGTAGTATTCAGCACTTACACAGTACATCCTATGTGTAGTATGCATCACTTACACAGTACAGCCTGATTATGTTTAGTATGCAGCACTTACACAGTACAGCCTGAGTATGTGTAGTATACAGCACTTACACAGTACAGCCTGAGAATGTTTAGTATGCAACACTTAAACAGTACAGCTTGAAGTATGGAGCACTTAAACAGTACAGCCTGCATAAAGTACAGCCTGCATATGTGTAGTGTGCAGCACTTACACAGTGCAACCTGAGTATGTTTAGTATGTAGCACTTACACACTACTGCCTGAGTATGGGTACTTTGAGCACTTGGACAGTGCAGGTTCATTATGTTTAATATGCATCACTTACACAGTACAGCTTGAATATTTGTAGTATGTAGCACTTACACAGTACAGCCTCAGTATGTTTAATAAGCAGCATTTACACCATACAGCTTGAGTATGTGTAGCATGCAGCACTTACTCTGTACAGCCTGAGTATGTGTAGTATGTAGCACTTACACAGTACAGCCTCAGTATGCAGCACTTACTCTGTACAGCCTGAGTATGTGTAGTATGCAGCACTTACAGAGCACAGCCTCAGTATGTTTAGTATGCAGCACATACACAGTGCAACCTCAGTATGTGTAGTATGTAGCACTTACACAATACAGACTAACTATGTTTAGTATGCAGCACTTACACAGTACAGCCTCAGTATTTTGCTAAT
Source organism: Protopterus annectens (assembly GCF_019279795.1). Taxonomy (NCBI): domain Eukaryota; kingdom Metazoa; phylum Chordata; order Ceratodontiformes; family Protopteridae; genus Protopterus; species Protopterus annectens. Next base: position 329,296,808 of record NC_056751.1, on the reverse strand, counting down.
ACAGAGAAGTGTGAAGAAGCAGGTTTTAAAAAAAAATCATGCAGGCCTATAGCTTTCATTATGTTAGTGCAAGAATTCTGGCCAAACTTAAAGGGGTGGCAAAGGCCCAAAATCAGAGACAGATTTTAGAAATTTTTCTTATTGATGAAAACAATTCTACAATAACAGGTTTTGCATTAGCATTTTCTGAAAGATATAAAGTCTAAAATGTTAAATAGTTTTTATTATTTATTGAATGATTTTCTGACAAAACATTGTAGATTGTAATGTCAGGATAAAAAATGAGAAGTAAAAATATAGATATTCTGCAAATTTCTGGGCAGTTGAGAAGTATGCATGCAGTAAAGCAAACAGTCAGAAAACAGCACTTTATTCATGCAGCCTAAGTGTGTGACATTGTGCTAACATATAGTGTCTAAAAAAATCATATAGATTTTCTGATCACTTTCCAGGATTCTGCAGAGTATCCACACCTTATGAGGAGTCTTTTTCTTCTTTCAAGGTCGTTACCATTTATATCGAAGTCCTTGTTTATTATATACTTGAAGAACTTTGTTTATTATGTAGGAGAAGGTGGCACACCTACCATTGACCATTTAGATGGCATCAATTGCTTACAAAGAAAGATGCATGCATGCCATCCTAGATGGAATAAATGCGCTTCATAACTGAGCAAATACATCCTTTAGAAAAAATATTTAAACTGTATTAATATAAATCCATCAGGGTATAACCTTTAAAAATCTGCCTTTCAAAATATTTATGCTGTGAAGCATCCTTCCATCCATCTGTCCAATGAATGCCCCACACTAACTGACCTAACATAAATCAAAGATTACTAAGGTCCTCTAACAAACTTATGTTAAAGGTTACCCAACCCCATAACTCACCAGGCACCTCCCTCTACTCTTACAAAATAGCCAAGCTCTAAAAGAGTCTTCCCCAACCCATAGCAATAAACCCCAACCATGATGAGTTCAAACACCTCTTAAAACTACAGCTAGCAAACCACTGGCTCTGCTCCTGCCAAACGTCTGTTTAAAGCCTTCCCACTCCCTAGCTATATCTTCCAACAAAACTGCACCCTCTCCATATCTTACAAGCTCTAAACTACTGCTGATCTTCTCATAACTAGCATTCTACCCCACATTTCTCCTATTTCTAGCTAGAGTGTTTTCTAATGCATGGTCAAGCACATTGTTCTGAAACTGTATCTCACATCTGTATCATAAATAATTGTGTGCTTTTAAATGTATACACTGTTCTTCTCAAATTATATTAATATTGTTATTTTGTTTAGCAATTGTTAGAATTCCTATTCTGTATGTAACAGGCCTTGCTGTTTATTTTGTTTAGTAATTGTTCGAATTCTATTCTGTATGTTAGGAGCTTTTCTTTGAAAATGGGTCTCTGGCCCAGTCAGACATTACCCGGTAAACAAATGTAATAAATAAAATAAATAAATAAAATAAAATAAATCCTTCCATTTTCTGCACCACTTATGAAGAGGAGGTACAGTGGCAGAAAGTGGAGCAGGGAAGATCAAACTTTCTTTCTCCCAAAAGTAAAATATAAAAAGTAATTTAGCTGAAACACTGGTATGGTTCCTAAGGGGTCAGTTGAATATACCCCATGGGCCTCCACTGCAAGAGGTTTAATGTATTATATAGTAAAGACACTAGCTTGGCTGCGTCTTTCTTGCAGTTTTCAATGCAGATTTGCAAGAGGAGTTGCAGGGAGAACCTTAACATCCCATGTGTTACACTGCACTGCCTGTCCATATTAACGGTTATCCTACTGGTGGATGCCTGAGCTTCAACTCGCTGATGATCGGAGTACCTCCATAGAAAATCACTGCTCATGAGTTATGTAAGATGTGATTCATTTTTTTCAGAGAATTTCTCCCTTTTTCAAGTAAGTGTGACATCAGAAATGGTATATTTAAGTATGAGGGATGTGGTGTGCCCCCCCCAACATCTGAAGTGCAGGGGGGATTGTCCCCTATAAAAAAAGCAAAAAAAAAAAAAAAAAAAACACAAACTGTTGTTTGGCAAGATGTTTTCAGCAAATGTAGTTCTGGGATTCTGATCCTCTGTGCATTCATTTTTGTCCCCTCATAGTGGAAGCCATATTAACCCTACATAAGTTACAGAGGAGGAACCCTCACAGATGTCATCAATGACCCACATGTCCTCTGCTACCTACACACCTCTCTCTCATGGTGGGTGCATACACCTCATTGCTGCCCTAATGACAAGACATTTCCCAAACCTAGGTATCTCCCTTGAAATCAGTCAGCAGATATGTAGGTCATTGATCCAGGCACAGATGGCAACTGTATATCAGGGCTGAGTGTGCCCATGGCCTGTGTGAGGAAATGCACCCACTACAGGAACTGAGTAACATCTTTGACATATGCCAGTGAACATGCCATATAGAGACTTACAGCAGACATGTCCATTGAGGACAGTAGTGGCCATGTTGATATCCAGTACTAACAACAGGAAAAGACTGGTAAACATCCACTATGGCCATGTAAGGGGCCACATGCATGGTGCATGGTCACAGGCTCAATTAATACAGATGGCAGGCCCTGTCAATGAGAAGGAATCATTGTATTTCTGACAATGGTTACCAACACTCTAGACACAGAAACTCCCATGGTTAGAGGCTGATGCTCTAATGGGGCCATTGTGGAGTCACTCACCAATCCATCTGCTCTGGGATCTGCAATGCTGCACCATCCTTATCTCCTGTTGGCTGAGGACATACCTGGTCATAAGCATTCCTGGGGTGTGGATGTTGAACATCTACTGCTTCCCCATATGGAGATCTCTACAGCAGAGTTCCTGTATACGCTCTCACAGTGCTACACCATCTGTCTGACAAGATGCTTCCATTCCTGATACCACAGGTACACATGATATACACACTCAGTGTTCATACCATGGAAGTTCAATCCCTGGAGGATGTGAATCCTGTCTATCCTCAACCCAGTAGCCATATAAAAGGCTACTCTGTCCACCTCCATTAAGTTCCTCTATATTATCATTGCTGCCTTCTGACTCCATGGCCCACCCATATAAATGATTAGGATGACTGTGCCTGGCCCATTACACTGGCATCTGTGGGTAAGGTACTGTCTAATTTTCAGTATGACTAGGCAATGCACTGAACTGCACAGCCAGGTATCTGAATGCATGCATCAGTGTGAACACACACACATTATTTTTACTCAATGACCTCCATGTCATAGTACATAGCTGTGGACAAGACACATTTGGGCAGTGGCACCATGTATTGTGCCCACCTCTGCCTCACAGTGGGTAACATGGCAGTCAGTTCCTCCAATAACTTTTCATATAATTCTTCCTTCATTGCTATCGTAGGTCCCTCTGATAGCACTGTGGTGGTCCCACTTTGTAAATGTTTTTATAGCAACTTCTGCTGAAGAATAGCACAGACCACATATATCTTCTTACAGGTCTCCAGTGCATACTGCAGTGTTGCCACTAGATGTGTCCAGTCAGCAGAAGGGAGACTTCATATATACAAAGACATGCTATACAGCATTCCCTGTCTGCAGTAGTACAGTGTGGTACAACATTTCTACCATGTTTGAGTGGCTGCCATAGTTCCAAGGAATATACAGCATCACCTGCATCACACAACAGTGGACACCATTATGTGTGGCCTGCTACCACCTTCCTTTGGAACAACATACCAAGGCCTCTGTGTACACCTACCAAGCAGAAGAACCTGTGGAAAGTGATCCTGTAAAAAACACTGGTAGCGGTTGCATGTGCTAGATGTTGGAGTCATGGGAATTGTTTGAATGGTACTCAGACTCATTGTCTATAGAACTCTTTGTATTGTACACCACCTAGTAGTTAAAGGAATGGAAGCCCTCCAGGCTGATGTACCAGATGCCATTTGGAATAGCTGGAGAATTGTAAATACTACAAAAACCTGTGTGCCCACTGTGATAGGCATTCCATGCATCCCCCTTGAATCTGTGTGAGAACAGCATATGTCTACTAACTCCTGTATGATGTCTGTAATACTACAGTAGTAGATGACAATGTCCTGGTAATGGAGGTGATGGTATGTTAGATACTGGTAAACCCATCTGTGGTGCAGAGGGTAATGACTTACATCGACACTGTCTCCAAAGAAGGTCACTAATGTTAGTGTATGTATAAGTGTATGCCTGCCTGGGAGGTCACAGTATGGGGGTTAGTTAGGAGCTAGACTAAGTTTGTTTGCATGTGTGTCTGTTGTATGTCTGTCTGTGTGTGTCTGTGTTTGTGCATGTATTTGTGCGTGTGTGTGTGTATGTGTGTTTTTGCATGTATGTGAGTTTGTGCGTGTGTGTGTGTGTGTGTGTGTGTGTGTGTGTGTGTGTATGTATTTGTGTGCATGTGCATGTGTGTTTGTGAGTGTATGTGTGTGTTTGTGCATGTGTGTGTTTGGGCATCTGTGTGTGTGTTTGTGCGTGTGTTTGTGTTTGTGTGTGCATGTGTGTGTGTGTGTGTGTGTGTGTGTGTGTGTGTGTGTGTGTGTGTGTGTGTGTGTGTGTGTGTGTGTGTGTGTGTGTGTGTGTGTGTGTGTGTGTGTGTTTGGGGATCTGCCATACCATCACATGTCCCTGAATTAATGGTAAATCCTACAAAATTTGGTCAAGGGGAATACCGTCTTGCTGGTGCTAATCCTATTATCATAATGTAAGTGAAGATCACGTACCTTGGCAAATCATTATGATCAGAATAGCTGAGCACTGCAGCTCTCCATGCTAAATTTGTTTTTTTGAATCTTTGTGCATCTTTGATTTGTCATTTTAACATCCACATCATTTCTCATTGTCACGCCATTATGCAGTAATTAGCATATCATAAATACCACACTGTTACTGCCCCAGAACGGCCAGACTACTAGTAATCATCCCTTCCCTGTGGTTCTCAACTCAACAAACTGTTCTGCAAAAATCTGTGTGCTAATTATTTCTGAAGGGGATACGTCATTCTATTGACACAACTTTTGCTGAGTGCCATTTCAGCAAAAATGTTTCAATAAAATTACTCTGAACAATAGTGGAGAATTCATTTTTCTTTGTTTTGTGATGTTTGAGTAGATATATTTAAGTTGAGGGATGATCTTAAGCTTTTAAAAGAATAGCAAACCAATGCAATCAACACTGATAAAATTTGTGTCAGAAACACTAATCATTAATTTACTATCCACTGAACTTGCCTGCCATGCTGAATGTGGTATCATGTTAAATTTGTCAGTACACAAACACACCTCTCTGCACAAGAAACCTGGGACCACTGTTTATTTAATAATATACGCATGTATTGGCTTTTGTTTACCAGGAAAGTCTGACTGTACAAAAAATCCCCTTTTCAACTGAGACCCAGGGAGAAAAGCTCCACAAAGAAAAACTGTAAAAACAATACTGAAGTATAAAATATACATGGATACAGGATGTGTCACAGTTTATTGATAATTACAATATCAAAGAAATACAAACATTAGGAGCATCTTACATCATTTCAATATACAAAATACAGTACTAAATACAAAAATGGTTACATTTTGCTATATACATGTAAGTGGCAGTTTAACTAACAATGAATCTAGCAGCAGCATGGAGTGTATCTTATGTGCAGGCCTTTTTTATGCATTTGTTGGAGAAAAGTTTTATTAATGATGAAAAGAGGATTAAGGATATGATATGCTTAGAGCTGCACTGTAGTAAAAGGAGACAGAGGGAGTCAAACTCAGGACGGGGTTAGATGGATCTGTTGTATTAATCTCATAAAGGAGTTTGCTGGTGGAAATAGATGCTTTTTGATGTCTGCTATAGTGTAAGTGTGTCTATTTGTCTTAACAAGCTTTTTCATTTTCTTCAGGAATAGTAAGGACTGGTAAGAATGTAATCCAAAATATCACCAAAAGCAGTTAATTGTATCACCATAGAAACATGAATAAAAAAGGCTGGTACCGATTAAACTATAACATATAAAAGGCAATACATAAATATAATGCCAGATTACTTTAAAACTTTCTGATTAAGCTGCTTAGCAATTTGAGTAATTTACATATTTTGTTACAAGGTATAGCTTTTGTGACCATAAATGCTGAATCATTTTATATTATGGTACCACATACTGAAGGGGTTAAAGCTGTGAATTATTTAGTATCCAAAAAAGTAATTTTATGAATACTTTTATAAATAGTGTCTGTACTTCACTAGAAATTGTAGTCTCAAATAAGGTGCTTGATTCAGATTTAGAGACAGTCCTAATACAGTGCTTTAGCACAAACACATGCAGTACCACGGAGGGCTGACTCTTTGCCCGTGTTAAAAGCTGTTGAGGCATTCTGAGGGATAAGTGTATGCTAATTAACTGTGTGTTCTCCCCCAGAACTGTCTACAATAAATCAGTTATGCAGTTGAGAAATTCAGAAAAATTTACACAATTGCTCATGACCGCCTGTGTTAGTGAGCACATGAAGAAGCTCTTGTTCGGGAATCAGTGAGGTAAGTTCTGGGGAATTTAGCAGACAGGTAGTGCTGTTTGTGTGTGTGTGTGTGTGTGTGTGTGTGTGTGTGTGTGTGTGTGTGTGTGTGTGTGTGTGGTTGTGAGGCTTCACATGTGAGTCTGCCTCGGAGGTCACAGTAAAGGGATTAGTTAGGGGACAGAATAGGGTGTCTTTGTCTTTGTAAGAGTGAGTGTGGGTGAATGGGTGTATGTGTCTGTGAGTGCGATAATGTGTGGAAGGCTGTGTTTGTGCTTGTGTATGTCTCTGTGTCTGGGTTTGTGTTTGTGTGTGTGTGTCTAGGGTTATCTTACTTCCACATTACCAGAGGGAACAAGTAAATCCTGCAACACTCGGTCAGGGGAACACTAGTCACCAGGGATAACTCTTTAACATAGTTTGGGGGAACACTAGCCAACAGGAATAATGTTTTAGTAATACACCTTAACGTCATAAGGGATAACTCTTTAATAACATGTAACTAAATGAGAACGCTCATTGCAGACACCAGTCTGGAAAGTCACAAAAATAGTACAGACAAAATCAATACATTCAAAAAAACCTTAATAATAAAGGTTCATCACTTTTGTCCCTATCCCAGCGAGTTCATCAGAACACAACAAATCAGGTCTTGCCTCCTTTTATAACAAAAGCAACTGAAATATCACCAATCAAACCATGTATCCAATTACCTTAGTTAAAATAATTAAAGGCACAAATCTTTAAAATTATGAAAGTTAAAATCAGTAGTTGCAAATATATCTTTGTAAACCTATTAGCTATATTAGTTGCAATAATAAAAATGTTAATAAAATACACCTAAACTAGTTGTGTGTTAAGTAATTAATTGTTAGAGTTTACCTGACCTTACTTTAAGAAGGGAAAGAATAGAAATAACTTCATTTAAACCAGGGACTAAAGTGGCTTTTAACTTAAACTGCCATATCATCTCCTGTATTCCAGTTTGGTTTCTCAATCCCTGCCTTGCATTCTCATTTAGTTAAAGGTTTGGATTTCAAACGCTTTCACCATTTTACTTTGTCTTTAATAACACGCCTTCATGGCACTTAAGGCATGGTTTGTGGGGGAGACACTAGCCGCCTGCCACAATTCTTTAACAATGTGCCTTGATGGAACCTAAACAAGATATGAGCCAGGAGGGAACACAAGTCACCAGGTATAACTCTAACAGCATGTCTTAATGGCACTTAAATAAGACGTGGTTTGGGGGACAGGAGACCCTAGCCAGTAGGGATAACTCTGTAGTAACGTGCTTTAATGGCACTTAAACAAGACATAGGTCATGGGTGGGACACTAACTACCTGGGATAACTCTTTAGCAATGTCCCTTAGTGGAACTAAAATAAGGCATGGGTTGGGAGGGAACACTAGCTACCAGGAATAAATCTTTAACAACATGCCTTCATGTAACAAGACATGGGTCAGCTCATTAACAATGTGCCTTAATGGCACTTAAACAAGACATGGCTGGGGGGACTAGTCGCCTGGGACAATGCTAATGTGGGTTGGGGAACACTAACCAGCAGGGATAACACTTTAACAAAGTGCCTTAACAGCACTTAAACAAGACGCATGGCAGAGAGAACAATTGCCACCATAGATAACTTTTTAAAAACATGCCTTAATGGTACTTAAACAAGACATAGTTTGGGAGGGAACACTAGCCATAAGTGATAAGTCTTTAACAATGTACCTTCATGGCATTTAAACAAGAGATGGGTCAGGAGAGAACACTAGCCACCAGAGAAGTCTTTAACAACATGCCTTAACTGCACTTAAACAAAATGTGGGTGTTGGAAAACAACTACATGCAAGGGATAATCTATAAAGAATGCCTTAAATGGTCTACAAAACACTCAGTCTGGATAGCAAAATCTTGGAGTTACAGGAAACAAACCACAAAAAATAAATATATATATATATATATATATATATATATATATATATATATATATATATATACGGGGTAGACACTGCATAAGTCATTATGTATTTGCAAGAGGCAGTTTTCACTGCCAGTACTTATAATATTGCATTTCATATCTCTGTGTCATCCATCAGTATCTAACATATCATACCCTTCATTACACAGAAATTGTGACCTGCTGCCTTGTTGGTAGAGGGATCATACAGGAGCTGGTTGAAATGTGTCACCCTCTTATGCAGGCCTGGAGGAAGCATGAAGTATTTATCCTTGAGCACTGAGGTTTGTGTGGTATTGAGAATACTAGTTACAGGGACCTTTCAGTGACCAGTGGGTGACACAGTGGGAGTATCCGAGGCATCTACTTCAAGGACACTTCACCAGTTCCTTGATGCCATGAAACAGCATGTGGAGGAGTATATGTGGTGTCTATGTACCACACAAGGGAAAAAGCAACACCATTTTGGCATTTTATGACACGTCCCATTTTCATGAGGTACTGGGGGGCATAATCTGCACCCACATTGCAATAAAGGCTCATTGTGGGGAGCAGGGTAATGGTTTATCAACCATAAGAGCTTCCATTTCATCAATTGCCCCAATGGTTAGTAATGCACAAGGTATACTATACAATGTGCTTGAATTCCAACCAAGCAGTTCCCATGACTCCCACATATGGTACATTGCACAACTTATACCAGCAGTTATACCACAGTGATATTTTATTGGTGATGTCAGATATACCCTGGTGCTATGGTTAATGACACTATAATGAACCCACTAACCACAGTAGAGAATGGATAAAATAATGCCCTGTCACAGTCCTAGATCATTGTCAAATGTGTTCAGCCTGCTATAGATGATGACTGTGACAGATGGAAGGAGGTACTGCATACTGAGGCACTGCCTAAGTGGCAGTACCCAGCTTGTGCTATACCATGCATAGACTGACCACAGCGTACATCAGACATAGGCTACCCAAATAAGAGTACTGAGGGTGGGGCACATTCATCATAATATGCACAGGTGGGGAGGGCCACAGTAACAAGTTTCAACAATTGCTAGAGTATGTTTGTGTGAGGAGTGTGGGTCAGGATTACTGCTTCATGTGTGCTTGCGGGGGGGCATGGGTGAGATATTGGGGCAACTGGATAGGTTAGTGAGGGACTGATGCCTCCACTGTTTGAGTATATGGTAGTAGACAATGAAGATGTCTTTGGGTGCTGGGACACAGCTTTGGCAGATTCTGCAGTATTGTGCTGGGATCTGGTGGACAGGTCTATACCACCTGCAGGAGATGTATGCAATGATCATGCATTTCTCTGTCCACAGGGGTGCCATCTGCAGGGAGCATCACAGGTCCAAGCCCCAGCATGCAGAGTAGTGCAGGATGCCATGCTATAGGGCCATGTCTACCTGATGGTGTCATACATATGCTGTCTGATGTCATTTCAGGGTGATTGAGATATAGGCCTGGATAAAGTGAAGCACATAGCAACAATGTATGTGAATGGCAATGAGGTTACTAAACAGTGGCATTCACATACAGTGAAGCACATAGCAACAATGTATGTGAATGGCAATGAGGTTACTAAACAGTGGCATTCACATACAGTGAAGCACATAGCAACAATGTATGTGAATGGCAATGAGGTTACTAAACAGTGGCATTCAGAGCATGTTGTAGGTCTGTCACCTACATGTTACAGGGGTGTACCCATATGCCAGCAAACAGTATTGTAGTCCTACAAAGACTGCATGAAGACATTATGATCAACTATATGGCCTTATGTGCCTATACATACCAGGAGCTGTCCCACATACACTTATGGTTGCATACTGTGTCTTCCACCAGGGTATTTAGTCACCCCTGCCCATTGTAGATAACAAACCCAGTGACACTACACACATCACACAAGGATCCTAGATGCACATATTGGCAGTCCCCTTTAAATATTTCAAGGGTACTTGGGATATGGGTCTCAACAACTCTGCCATGTTGATTATATAGCTGTGTAGGGGGTATATTAGGTATAAGCTTATCACATCTCACATTCATATTTCTTTGTAATTTCAGAATTTTGTGCTGGAAGGTGGGCCCACAGTGTAACTACCCTGCACATCAGCCATGATATCTACCGTCATGACTCATTTATCTTTCTGGAAGGTCAGTTTGTAGTACTTAGTGTAAATAAGGTAAACTCCCACTCCACAGTTTACTCTGAGACAATCATCCCTAGCAAGATGAGATCCATAACATGCACAGCTTCTTTTATTATTCAAGTCTGAAGCTTCTAACATGGTCTTTATGTTAGTGATTTTCATTTCAATGAATTTTTCTGAATCACACATTTATTTAATGTCACAGTTAACCAATGCAATGCTAAGAAGTTCCCTCTGCTTTGTGAAAGTGTATGGGTGCCTGCAAAGCACACTGAACATATGTGGGTGAGTGAGGACCCTGGGAGGAATGTGGGGGAATATATTGCATTTGCAGACTATAAAGACAGTAAAAAAGTGAATGCAGTAACAGATGTAGGCATCACAATACTTGTACAATTTCTTTCCCATAGTTTCATAGTTTAACAGTATAGTACTAGGCTATCTGCCCTAGGGCATTTATAAGCCTAGCCAAAGTGTATGTGGCTTTCGCCACCCCATGTAATGATACAAAAGTGTACAATTTAAATTAAATTAGTTTACTGTGCCTCTATCTAGCAATGACACAGAGATGACGCCCGGGGTAAACCTACGATCACCCATCCATTCGTCCAGATTTCTCTTGAAGAGAGTCAGTGAGGGGCTCTGCCTAACATGGACAGGTATCCTGTTCAAGAGTGCGGGAAGCCTCTGGGTTATGAATCTGTCCCTCCAGCATGTCCTATTCATATTTATAGTTTCATAGTATAGTACCATGCCATTGTGCACTTCCTCACACCATCATGCCATCTATTTTCACTCTGTCCAGTGGTGGAACCATATCTGGCTGTGCTAACTAGCTGCCTGATGTTTCACATCATGTGTCAGTGATATCAGTGTGTATTACTGCAAGAGGGCCACTATAGTTCTCTGGGTTATGATCTAGTCAATGTCCATGACTTTCTAGGGCACTGATGACAGCAGGGCTCCCAGGCAATCATCTATGGAAATGAAAATCTTCTTTTCTTGCTACATAGAGACCACCTGGAGTGCTTGACTGGGGACCCTTATAAGTGCCCCAGTATAAAGTGAATACATGTCACAGTCTTACTAGGGTAGTGTCTAACGTTACTGTCACATCCCACTCTGAACAGTGCAGTTACCACATCAGTGTCCTGAGGAAGCGGAGCCATTATGACCTTCTATGCCAAGGAGAAGAAGAGGTCAGAATAGAGAAGTCCCACAAAATACATTATACATACATTACAGGGCACGTCACTACCCAGTTACTTTCCTTAGAGCTATTTGTGATCATAGTGGACATTTAATTGAGGACTGTTGTATTCCTATTTATTGTTTTGCAGCTCAGGAGGAGATTATTGAGAACTACAACTTGTCCTGTTATTTAGTAGTCTGCAATAGTATGCAATTTAGCTGTGACTACTGCCAGACTGCATATGATTATCTACTAAACTGTTGTATTTCTTAAAGTGATACAGCTTCCCTATTACCACCACCATAGTTTTTTTTCATATCAGTGAAAGTTATGTAGAATTATGTTATAGTATTGCACCTTAGGTATGATAATGTGTACAGACAGAAGTAAATCATCTCTCTCATTTGTTTGTCCCTTACAACAAAACCTGCAAAAATATACTGCTTTTCCCACCCATGTGCAGAATATGCATACTCATTGCATACGCACATTAGTTGTTTGTAGTGAGATACCAGCTTTGTCTTCCTATAGTGTATGTTTCTCAAAGGCTGGCATCCAGTTGGCTGTTACATTCCTGATTTGTGCACAATGCCTGACACAGGGTATATGTGGGAGGGTGGTGTATGAGGAATCTCAGGAGGTTGTGTGGGCATCATGAGAGGTAGTATATTTGTATTTGGAGGCCTAGAGGGGCCATAATGTGGAGTGGAGTGTGGGAGGGCATCAAGTGGAGGAGGCTTGTGTTGAGGACCTGAGCTGAGTGGTACAGGTGAGCCCTTTATGGTATATTGCACGTTTCACTCCTGTGTATGTCTTTGTTGTTTGCACTTTCACTTGGCATAACCTCTGTTTTCTTACTACAGCAGTGTTATGTACGGTGCTGCATAACAGCCTTTTGGTCTTTGCAAAGCCCCTGCTAATAGCTTTATCTGCTGCACAGAGTTGCTCCTCTGCCCAAGTTAAAGCACAGTATCATCACATAAATGTTGGGTTGCACAGGTTAGTGGCCCACAGTGCCACTAACCCACACACCAGCCATGACATCTACTATTCCACATTCCACTGCCATCAGTGCAGCCTCCACACTATCCTACCTAATCCAGGGAGTTACAGTTACACAGCACACCTTCCTGCATGTCCGACCAGAGGGATTTAGGTAATGCACCAGTGCAGAACTGAGATGGCCTTGTAGCATAGATGGAGCATCTGTAATAGCTCATACTAATGTTTTTTGTCTCTGTGTTCCTCTTTGTTGCTTCCTTCCTTTTAATATTTTATTCTGAGTTTGATTTATTTCGATCCATTTATGTTAGCATGTTCTGCAGCATTTGCAACAGCTGTGTCAGTGGCATGGCATAAGTCCCCATTCCACCGTCTGCCCCTGCCATCTCCCACCAGCACTTCACTTGGCCCCTGGTGTAACTCCCTGTCAGGTGTTGCAGGGGTCAGCCTAGTGGTATCACCAGTGGACCCTGGGAGGTCAATCACCAGAGGGGAGTGCTATTGTTCCCCATAGTGGCACTGATAGCAGTTCAAATTTGCCACCTAGCAGGAGTTGGTAGAGATGGTAGGATAGTTGGTGGTGGAGAACCACAATGGCTGTATGGAGAGAGTTCTTGTGCAGTTTCAAGAGTCACTTCACTACCTGGTTGTGCATTCACCTTCTCAGGTTGGGCCTAGTGAATAGAACAGTCAGAATGGTGACTGGTCTTTCCCTTGGGTCTAGCCTAAGCAGGGTGGATCAGGAGTGGGATACTCACCCTATGCCCCATCCTGTTTGTGTCTTTGTGTGTCATCTCCCTCCCTTGTTTGTTCTTTCCAACTGTCACCATATTCTCTCTGTCCGTGTGTGTAATTCCACTGCTAACCCCCAACATATGTTAGCACCTCCCCTGTTAGTGTTTGTATATATTTTATTTTTGTGTGACCCTGCTTCCAGCCCTCTGGCTCCTTTCCAGTTTCATAATTCATATTGTTTAGAATATGCATGTTGATGCAAAACCTGCTTTATTAACGTTTTAAGCATATTAGACCAATATTTTAAAATTAAACCTGATTCTAGGCCTTTGTCTCCCATTAGTTTTGGCTTCATCCCTGATTCTTGAACATAGACATTGATTTTTTTATTGGAAAGGCTCACCCAGACTCTGCTACATTTTGCTGTGAGGGAAAGGTTGGTTTGCTTTTTATTTGTTGTATTTTGTATTAGTTTATTGCGTTTTTATATTTTGAGTGCTGTGATTTGTTTTCTTTACCTTGTGTTTTGCTTGTGTTCTGCTTTTAACTGCATATTAAAACTTCAAAAGACACAACAGCTCTGTCTCTTGTGAGTCAGGCAGAAAATTTTCCCCACCCTGTCACTGTTGTGTTCTTAAATACCACTGTCTTTCTAGTTGCCTGCCTCTTATGTTAATTTGACCACGTATCTCATTTCCTGTTTGCTTTCACTGATTTGTGTAAGCACAAAATTATCATTTTGTGAAATCACTCCCCTTAAACTATTTAAATTTATTGGCCATTCTACTGTATTACATAGTAAAGGAATACAAAAGTGATCACCCCCTTTCAATCTATCTTGCTGTTTTAAAAATAGTGGCTCTCCACTAAAACTTAACTTTTTAGACAGGTAAAACTTAAGTTACCTACTTTCACATCTAAATTCTCTAGTGCACACTGCAGTGTTTAGGATAAACCATTTTTTTTCACTGTACCTTTAAACATCTCTGTGACTAGCACTTGCTCTAATACCTGCTGGAAAGCACTAGGAAGCCTTAAACTGATACAAGCACTCAACTCTCCTTATTAATAAGGATAAATTAATCATAGGCATTAAACAGCCTATAATTTCAAAGTACCTTGCTAAGGTAAGGGAAAACAGCTCCTGTACTTTTCAAAAAAAAAAACGCACCAAACCAGGCATGTCCAAGGGTCAGCTTCCATTGATTTCTCCTGTCCACCTGGTGAATCTGGGCATACTGGGGCAATGCAGCAATTGCCTCATGTACACAGACAACCCTCTCCTGCTACCACCCAACACTACAACCTGTGAGAGAAGGACTTACATAGCAAAACTGGAAGCAAAGCTCTCTCCACCCAAGATTGTGCTAGACAGTCAAGAGGAGAAGGTTAACACCCGCACTACACTTCAAGCAACACATAGCCCTTCTAAACTCATACCACCAACACCCACACATAACAACACTAAATCCACATATGCGGAGGCCCTTAACTGTAACCTGCCCAAACAACAAGGACCTTTGAAGATGAAACGCAAACAAACACCAGTCACAACCAAAGTGTCACATAGCTCACAACACCAGTGTGCCACCCAGCAACAGCCCCTAAGGCAAGACACCATACCTAACACTTTAGTCGTAGGTGACTCTATAGTCAGACACACTGATGTCCCACTCACCAGGCTGAACAAGGAGAAAATTACAGTGAGCTGCTTGTCGGGTGCCAGGATCCGCCACATAACTCATGCACTGAAGTCACTCCACAACAAGTACAAATATTACTCTGTCATTGTCCATGTTGTAGTGAATGACCTGAGACGTACCTCCCTGGACTACATGAAAAGAGACATGGAAGAGCTCTCGGATCATGTGGCCCAGACAGTTATGACCCTAGCCCTGAGTAGCATCCTGCCTTCACCTAGAATGATACCACAATATAAGGACAAAATGATTGACTTCAACAGTTGGCTAAGCTTCTGGTGTCATTCAAAGGGGATCCAGTATCTGTCTGCCTGGGATGACATGATCGACAGACCATGATGCTTTGCCAGAGATGGTCTGCACCTGTCGACCCCTGGGATTCAGGTTACTGGCTAAGGCTCTTACCACCCCTATGGTGCCTTTTTTAGGCAAAGTTCAAAGGACAAAACCACCACCGTAACAGGTACAAGCATGCAAAATCTGTCGGTAATGCTACTCAATGCTAGAAGTCTAAACCTCAAAATGCACTCTCTTGAGGCACTCCTAAAAATGGAGAACATCGATATCTGTGCAGTAACTGAGACCTGGTTCAAGGCTCCAGATAGCACCCCTGCAATACCAGGCTACAACTCTTACCACACTTTTCGGCCACCAAACCAGGATCGAAACACTAAAGGTGGAGGAGTGTCCATATTCACCAAGGATATTCACACCACCAGGTTAGGTGCCCAACACAATGCGTCTGAATTTCTCCAGGTGCAACTAACACTAGGTAAGACTGCAATCCAAATTATAGCTTGCTACAGATCCCCCACCATGCCCCAAGATTCTCACTACACCTTTTTAAACATACTGGAAAATATTAATATACAACCAAACACCCTAAAACTGGGTGATTTCAACTACCCTGCCATTAACTGGGAAAACTACTCGTGTACCAACACCTTTGCCCAACGGTTCTTGAAATTCATAAATTTCAGTGCTCTGGATCAATTAATCCATAGTCCCATCAGGGGCTCCGATATCCTAGACCTGGTCATTACCAACATGGGAAATCGATGCTCTATACCTATGGTCACCCCCTCGTTGGTCAGGTCAGACCATAAGCTAATCACCCTTAACATCCACATCCCACCCCCACCCCCCAGTAAGGAAACTTCCATAAAAAACTTCTCCAAAGCCAACTTCATGTTACTCAAGTCAGAAGTTACAAACTTCATGACACCCATGCAGACGGGAACTGAAAGTTCGACTGCTGAGTCTTACACTAAGGCACTGTATGAGCACATCCACTCATGCATGAATTGTGCCATCCCAAATAGAACAAAGATGCTCTCCTTCAAAAAAAGGAAGCCAATCTGGTGGTCCCCTGCCATAAACAAACTTTACAACAAAAGGAAGAAACTGTTGCAGAAAAGAGGAAAATCCCAGGATACAAAAAACTCCTTTACCAGCCTCAGTAAGAAGCTGAGATCCCTCATAAAATCCTCCAAAGCTAGTTATGAAAATAAAATTGCCAAAGATTCCAAAGACAACTACAAGGCATTCTATAACTATGTCAAGAATCTAAATGGCAATGCTCAGATCTGCTCTGAGCTACAACAGAATGGCATTAAATATACTGATCCCAAGGATATTGCCAATATCCTGGCAGATTGATTCAGTGCCAACTTCACCCCACTCTCACCCCCTAAATGGCCCATCTCAATACCGGAAGATTGCCAAATTCCGGTAATAACGGCCACACAGGTAAAAAATGCACTTTCCAAAGCTAAGAATACAGCATCCATGGGACCAGATGACATCCCGGGTTGTGTACTACATGAACTACAAAATGAACTGGCACCTCACCTAAGTGTCATGTTTAATCATACCCTCACCTCAGGCTTCGTGCCCACTGCTACAGTTATCCCACTCCACAAGGGGGGATCCACCTTGGATCCCAGGAACTACTGCCCCATCAGTCTGACGAGCCTGATCTGCAAGGCCATGGAACGTATTATCATGGAACTTATAAACAAAGACATTAGCAACCTTAAAACACTGTACCCCACCCAGTTTGGGTTCGTGAAGGGCCAATCTTGTCTCCTGAACCTGATTGACTTCTTCAAATCAGTCTCTAGAGCCATGGATGAGGGTAAGGCAGTCCACACAGCCTATTTGGACCTCTCAAAGGCCTTTGACACCATCCCCCACTCTGGAATCATAGATAAACTTACTAAGCTGGGCATTAATCCCTATGTCACTTGATGGGTTGCTAACTAGCTTACTGACAGAATCCACACTGTAAAAGTAGCTGACTCCAAATCCAGCTCCAGATAAGTGACAAGTGGAGTACCTCAGGGTTCAGTCCTGGGGACCTCTCTTGTTTGGCATCTACTTCTCTGAAGTACAAGCCAACACTAAGGGACTCTGGCTAACAAAGTTTGCAGATGACTGAGCCATTATTGAATCCCCAAATGATGTGGATACTCTACAAAAGGGCCTTACAGAAACAAATGCTTGGTGCCAGAGCCATGGGCTTAAGCTCAATGCCAAGAAATGTATAGTTATCCCCTTTGGGAAAAAACATGTACCCATGAATTACCACATACGTGGCAGTACACTAAACACCAAAAGTGTGATAAGAGACTTAGGGACACAGGTGGACAGTGGTCTCACCTTCAATAACCACATTGCCACAACAGTCAGGAAATCCTTCTATGTGGCAATCCTCATCACTAAGGGCTTTTCAGCTAGAAAAAAGGAGGTCATTGTCCCACTGTACTCATCCCTCATTAGACCCATTATAGAATACAATGCCCCATTTGGTATGTACCTCTCAAGACATCTGCAACAACTGGAAAGGTCGCATAAATACCTCACTAAAAGAATCACAGGCCTAAAGCAGATGCCCTATGCTGACCACCTTAAAAAACTCCAGCTATACTCTGTTGCATATCGTCTACTCTGGCCATGTCAAACCCAGAGCTGTTGGACATGCTACACTTAAAGAAATCCCAATCCCTCAGAGCTACACACTCCAGGGATTTAAACCTTGTCATCACAATAAACAACACATGCTGGAGGGATAGTTTCTTGACCCAGAGATTCCCCAGACTCTGGAATAGACTGCCCATACATGTCAAGCAGAGTGCCTCTTTGGTCCTCTTTAAAAGGAACCTTGATGATTGGATGGGAGAAAGGAAATTCACCCTGGGGATCGCATCAGTTGCCATGCTAGATAGCCTAGTACCAACCTATGAACCTATGAGAGCTATGTTTGCAATTGTTATTGTTTGATGATTGACCCATATGGTAAGGCACTTGATAGCAGAAGGTATGTTGGGGAACTAAACCTAGGGCAACTTTAAGATCTTACTTAGACTGCTTTTCCCTCCAGACTCTATGGTAGTCCATTGATATGTAAGTTACAATGTGACCTGATTTGTAGATTATCACTTTTTTTTTTTATAGGTTCATAGGTTGGTATTAGGCTATCGGCCCTAGTGCCTATACAAGCCTAGCCATAACAATTCCCTGGATATTTCTTCCCACAATATTTACTTCCCTGGACCCCTGTCTAGCAGGATGACTGACGTGATCCCGAGGTGAATTTCCTATCTCCCATCCAATCCTCAAGGTTCCTTTTGAAGAGGGCCAATAAGGTGCTCTGCTTGACATGTATGGGCAGTCTATTCCAGAGTATGGGGAGTCTCTGGGTCAGGAACCTATCCCTCCAGCATGTTTTGTTCATTGTGATGACAAGGTTTATATCCCTGGAGCATGTGGCTCTGAGGGATTTCTTTAAGTGGAGCATGTCCAACAGCTCAGAAGTTCAGAAGTTTCAACCTGGTCTACTGGTCTCGTATCTCATATCTGTCTCGCTTTGTGTATGTGAAAGTATATATGCATATGTATGCATACATCAGCTACTGTGGTGAAGGTCTCATGATCACATTACAACAGAAGTGCATTGGAGTTTAAGAGATGATGCTGTCCATGTTAGTTAGTGGCAAGATGGTATAACATCATCTTCAGTGCCAACATAGCCACCAGCTTGGCTTTTGCCTCTGTCTGCTTGGCTTTATAGTGGGCTATAAGCTGTAAATAAAGATGACAAAGTTGTGCTACTTCTGCAGGTAGTAATTTCAGTTTAAAACTTAAAAAAAAAAGGTAGCCACGTATGAGCGTGAATGTTTCAAGCGTCAGACATGGTGAAGAACTACCATGCATCTACTATCTTCAGTACTCACTGTGTCAGTTTGCGTATTTAGAACTTCTTGCCATTTCTGTAGCTTACCCTGTACTGAATACCCTATAATTATAATCATTCATTGATAGTTCAGATAATATTTTTCTTTCGTATGTTCCTAGGTTGTTCCTAGGCTTTCAGCACAAGAGACATTTTTAGCCTATCCAAACTTACTCCAAATTTACCAAAATATTCTTGCTGTGTCAACATCTCAAGGAATTTTATGGTTATGTTATATACTTGTATGCATCAGATGTTCACAGGCTATGCCTTTCCATTATGGATATAGTTGCCATCCATTAATCCAAGTTACTTTTGAATATAGTTAGGGATGAGCTTTCCTTCAGATGGATGAGAAGTCTGTTCCAGAGAAGGAGGAATCTTTGATACACATACCTGTCCCTCCAACATGCTCTGCTTATTTCACAGATTAGGTTTAGATCCTTAAAATAGGTATTTCTGAGGTTATTTGTTTTGTGGATTTGCAACAAATCCATCAGTGTGGGGTCAGATTTCCTGTATGATAGGCATAGATCTGTGAGCAGCAGTCTGTAGGAAACGGAGTACAGGGATAAGACTTTGAGATGGTCCACATAGGACTTGTTTACTCCTTGTATTCTTTTGGTACGGAACCTCTGTGGTCAGTCAAGCTGTTTCAAGTATCTGGTCAGGTACATGCTGAAGGATGCATTGTATTCAATAATTGGACAGATTAGAGTTGAGTACAGTGTAACAGTGTTCCCTTTGGACCTGAATGCTATACCCACATAAAAATTGTGCAAAGTAGAAGAATTCCCTCACTACAGTAAACACGTGGTTGTCAAAGGTCAGGTTACTGTTAACATGCTTTCCCAGATCCCTGACCACTGGGTCTATTTTTAGGGGTGTATTATCAATGTAGTAATTTATAAGGATCACCATCTATCCAATTGATACTATTATACATTTTTTTGGATTGAGTTTGAGTCCATGGCTCTGGCACTAGTTGTTTGTCTGTGTCAAGCCCTCTTAAAGGTTATGTGTGTCTTTAGAGGATTCAGTGCCCATGTCTAGTTTAAAAGTCCTCTGCGTCATTTTCATTGCTGCCTCGTGGAAATATTATTTGTGACAATTCACTGACTCTTATCCAATGACCCTTTCTAATGAGCAATACTGTTCTCTTATAGTCAAGTATCTCATCACAGTCTGATGTATATTTTTAATATGTATTGCTATTTCTTTGTATTTCTCTTTTCAACCTCTTCATTGCCTTTGCCACAAAACTATTAGCATTGTCTGGTCATCCATGGTAGAGTCCCTCCCAAATCCTGCATCTAGTGATTTATTATAATCCTCCCATTATCCCATTGTATACCTTCTCCTAGTGCCTGCTTCCACTAATCATTCCACAGTAGTCCAGTTGCCAAATGTGAACCCATAGTGGGAGGCACAGTCTGGTGGGGGTAAGTGAGTTGATTAGAAGGGGCTTGGTGGAATGATTGACACCATCTAATATGTTGATGGTTATCCTGGCCAGTGGGGCAAAAAAAAAAAAAGGTAAATTTCTGGTCCTAGTAAATTCCAAAAGCAACTAATCAGTTCCGCTCACACACTGCAAATTCTTTGTCTCTTAAAGTGACACCCTAATTACCATTCCTTCCCAACAGAAGAAAACTCTGTCATAGCCTACTTTGTTCTTCTACGGCTAGTCACGTTTCTTTTCTGCAGACTCATTTATCTTCATTGCCCAAGGTCCTTTGTGATGTCCTGAAGGGAAAATGAAGTATGCAAGGCTGCCATCTCCGTTTCTCAGTTTACTATATTTGGTCTGTCTCATAAATGCACTTTAGTATACACAGCAATTATTTATTTTACACAAGATAATCCGGTTTATTGTTCGCAACGTTAATGTGCAGTCAGTCTTGTATGTTCATTTTATTTTCATGGTGGTTAGTGCATCTTGTGTTAGCAATGTCAGAATCTGCAGAAGTCGATAACATTAGTGTTCTGAATGTGTCTACATTTAATTTTCAGAAGAAACCGAGCTTGCAGTGGTAGGAATACCGAAACCTGACAGCACTCTTTAGACAATCAGTACTAATAAATTAAGGCAGCTGCTTATTTTTAACTGTCATAATAGTGTGCTTGCTTATTAAGGCTGTGTGGGAGGAGAACAACTGGTAGGAAATGAGTGACAGCAGTTATTTTCAATGCTGATTAACAGAACTGTAGAAATGCAGAGTATGTCAGAGGCCTTGGGGGAGTAGACAGTACATAGCTGTAAAAATATTGGCATCTTCCAGGGATTCAGACAAAAAGAGAGGTAAAAACTGCACACTGAATGGCTGCATACCTCCGATTACATAACTCTTTAATATCTGTTGATTTTTTACTAAGTTCTTTTCATACTGGTCACATTTGTGGAACCATAATGATTGCAATAACTGGACAGCGTACTGCTGATACTTAGTTGAAGGGAAAGCATCCATTTTACAAACAAAAACCCAAAATGAAGTTCCCAAAAATATTAAGACAGTCACTACCTTGTACAAGTGTTTTATCAGTAAGTTCACTGAATATGATTTTATACTAGTTTATTGGCAAAAATGTCTGCACGTACCTCGGAGACATCCTATTGACTATGTCTGGTTTTCAGATTAAATAATTGGAATTCATTGCCGGTGCCAATTATTATTTCCTTTTGTTTGAGTAGCTACTCTTTTGTGTAGTAGCAGTAATAAGTATTTGTTCAGAATGTAGTCAAGTATGCTTAGTTATGGAAAAATCCCATTTTTGCCTTCACAGGTTTTATTTCTGCATTTGTCTACCTTTTGCTGCATGCTTTTGTATGTGCCTGCCCTTTGAGCAATGATTTATTGCTCTGGTACTTCAAGCCTATCTAATCATACTTATGAAGTCAACCTGGTGGCTGTCATACTGTTGGCATTTATTGCTGGGGATATTTTTCTACACAGTAATATTCCACACCACTTTGCATGTGCGTGATGTATGAATGACCACATGCTCACATACAGACTGCTACAAGCTGTCACCCAAGGTATGGTCAGCTGAGCTCACTACATATATGGACTCCACCTTCTGGGTTATTCATTAAGATAAATATCTCACTCTCTTCTTTCCTCAGTCCCAGTAGTGGCACAAATGGACATCACACCTCTGTGCCTTTGTTCTCATGACATACATTGAAATTATTTGTACATTATAAAGCCAGGCATAGAAATCTTAGAGAACAAAGTTGTTACCAGGTTTGTCCTTCAGATGTAATGTATACTCAAAACCTTTTTAACATTTTCACAAAATATATCAGAAGTAATCTTTTTCTGAACATATATTATAGGTGATAATTTCAGTCACTTTTAAATTTTGCTTTGCAAAATACATATTCAGGGTTTTCAGGATGCCAAAAAAAATGTTTTATCCTGCATCTAAAAAACAACTTTGCTCACCAGTGGGAGTGGGGAGCCTTGAGCAGCCTACCTATCCTTGGGGGGGAAGTGACCTCAGCACAAGAAGCTGTTAGTAATTGGTTGTTTGGGACCATTCCTAGCTCTTTTGTAGTTCACTGCTTAAAATCCGCCTTTGCACGGTCGTGCACATAGCGCAGCGCCGGTTAAACAAGGTTAAACTTTTTCTGGCTCCGCCAAGTCTGCTCTTCAATTTCTCCCTTAGAACTGTTCTACTTGCAATCTAAACAGCCTATATTCTATCTGAAAAGCTCAGCACTTGCTCCTAAAGCATTTTGTATACAGGTAAAGCAATCTTAAACAAACGAAAAGTACTTCATTCACCTAAATTCTGTTGAGTACCCATTTCCCTATAGGTCCTTTCTGACTCAGTTACACAGCAATCTTTTTCACTATTTCTAGCATGTCGAAGGGTCAGTTGCTAGCGTCCTCTCCTGTTCAGCTGGTGAATCTGGGAATCTTGAGGCAATGTTACAATTGCCTCATGTACACAGACAACCCTCTCCTCCTCCCAACAAATACAAATATATGCGAGAGATGCAACTATATAGCCAAACTGGAGGCTGAGCTCTCTCAATTCAGTACTGGCAAGACCAGTCAGGAGGAGAAGGTAACCACGCACACCACAAACCCAGTCTCACATAGAACTATCACAACTGCAAACCAAACACATAAACACACAAAAACATACTCGAGGCTGATTAAAAATCTACCAAAACAACAGAGGCCTCCAAAGCAGACACCCAAGCAACCACCACCTCAAGACATAGCAAATGCAACACATAGTTCACAAAGTCAGTGTGCTAAACAGTCACAGCCCTTAAGGCCAAACAACATGCCAGACACACTTGTAATAGGTGACTCCATAGTCAGGCACACTGGCGTCCGCTCACCAGACTGAACAAGGAGAGGGTCACAGTAAGCTGCCTGTCGGGAGCTAGAATCCACCACATAACACAAGCACTCAGGACACTCCACAGCAAGTACAAATATGACTCAGTCATTGTACATGCAGGTGTGAACGACCTGAGACGTACCTCCCTGGACTACATGAAAAGAGACATAGAGGAGCTCTCTGATTATGTAGCCCAGGTTGGTATGACCCTGACCCTGAGCAGCATCTTACCCTCACCAAGAATGATGCCACAGTACAAAGACAAAATGATCAGTTTTAACAATTGGCTTAATTACTGGTGTCATTCTAAGGGGATCCAGTGTCTGTCTGCTTGGGATGACATGCTTGACAAGCCACGCTGCTTCAAGGGATGGTTTGCACCTGTCACCCCTGGGCTTCCGGATATTGGCCAAGGCTCTTGCCACCCCATAGTGCCTTTTTAGGCAAGGCTCAAATGACAAACCTACCTCCTAGAAAACACAAGTGGAAAAAACTAAGGGTAATGCTGCTCAATGCCAGAAGTCTAAACCTCAAGATGCACGCCCTCGAAGCCCTCCTCAGTATGGAGAACATCAATGTCTGTGCAGTGACTGAAACCTGGTTCAAGGCTCCTGAGTGCACCCCAGCACTATCAGGTTTTACCTCATATCATGCTTTCCGGCCCCAAAACTTGGACAGAACCACAAAAGGAGGGGGAGTATCAATTTTCATCAAAGATACCCACACCTCCAGGTTAGTGGCAACGCACGAAGCATCGGAGACTATCCAGGTGCAATTAACCATAGGCAAAACTGCCTTACAGTTTGTAGCATGCTACAGACCACCCTCTCAAACTCAGGAACCCCACACAGCCTTCCTGAAGACACTGGAGTATGAATGTCTCTCCAAATACCATCATTTTGGGAAACTTCAACTACCCAAACATAGACTGGGAACATTACTCAAGCCCCAACACCCTAGCCCAAAGGTTCTTAGAATTCATAAACTCAAATGCAATGGAACAACTAGTCACCATTCCCACAAGAGGAGACAATATACTAGACCTGATCATCACAAACATGGGGACAAAATGCTCCACACCGGAAGTACATCCCTCTTTGGTAAGATCAGACCATAAATTAATCTCACTGGAAATCCACATCCCGCCCCCACCCCCTGCACAAAAGACCACAGTGAAGAACTTCTCAAAATAAACTTCACACTTTTTAAGACTGAAGTGGTATCTTTCAAGGCCCCTGGGCCAGTGGAAACCACAACCCACACTGCTGAATCCTTTGCAAATGCCTTCTATGGGCACCTTCAAGAATGCATGGATCATGCAATCCCAAATAAAACCAAGACCCATTCACCCAAAGGCAGGCGACCGGTCTGGTGGACCCCAGCCATAAACAAACTTTACAACAGAAGGAGGAAGCTACTACATGACAGAGCAAAATCCCTAAAAGGAAAGGCATCTCTGATCAGTACTAGCAAAAAAACTACGATCACTCATAAAATCATCCAAGGCCAACTTTGAGAGAAAAATTGCAAATGACACAAAAGACAATCACAAGGCCTTCTTTAGCTATGTTAGAAACCTGGGTGGAAACTCCCAGATATGCTCAGAGTTAGTCCAAAATGACACAAAATACACTGAACCCACTGACATTGCCAACATTCTGGCAGACAGGTTCAGTGCAAATTTCTCCTCCCTCCCCAAAAGGAGAAATAACTATCCCAGCAGAGTGTAGCCTCCTAACATCTCAGATGCCCAGGTGAGAGCCGCCTCTCTAAAGCTAAAACACAGCATCAATGGGACGGATGGTGTCCCGGGCTGTGTGCTACATGAACTCAAGAGGAACTAAACCCACACATAAGGCTGCTGTTTAATCTTAGCCTTACCACAGGATATGTACCCAAAGAGTGGCGTATGGCAACAGTGGTCCCACTTCACAAAGGCGGTGCTTCTACGGACCCTGGAAATTACGCCCCATAAGTCTGACGAGCCTGGTCTGCAAAGCTATGGAGAGGATCATTATGGAACTCATAAACAAAGACATTGGGGACCTACAGACATTGGATCCTACCCAATTTGGCTTTGTCAAGGGCAGATCCTGCCTTTTGAACTTGGTCGACTTTTTGAAACAGTCACTAAGGCCATTGATGAGGTAAGGCAGTTCACACAGCCTACCTTGACCTTGCAAAGCCTTTGACACAATACCCCACGGGCATCATAGACAAACTCACCAGCTTAAATGTAAACCCATATGTCACAAGATGGGTTGCAAACTGGCTCAAGGACAGAACCCACAGGGTCAGAGTTGCTGGAGCTATGTCAGACTCTAAGCCAGTCACAAGCGGTGTCCCACAGGCTCAGTCCTGGGACCCCTCTTGTTCGGCATTTATTTTTCCGAGGTACAGGCAAACATAGGAGGATTGTGGCTGACAAAGTTCGCAGATGACTGCAAACTGGGCGCCATAATTGATACTCCAGCGGACACAAACATCCTTAAGAGAGGCCTCATAGAAATGGATAATTGGTGCCAGAGCCATGGCCTTAAGCTAAACGCCAAAAAATGTATAGTCATACCCTTTGGGAAAAACAAGGTACCGACAAATTACCACATAGGCGGTAATCCATTAATCGGAAGAGGTAATCAGGGACCTAGGGACCCAGGTTGACAGTAACCTCTCTTTTGACACTCACATTGCCAAAGTGGTTAGGAAGACCTTCTATATTGCCCACCTTATCATGAAGGGTTTCACATCTAGATCAAGAGAGGTCATTGTGCCCCTGTACTCTTCTTTTATCAGGCCAATGATTGAGTACAATGCCCCATTTGGGATGTATCTCACCCGACATCTGCAGCAGTTGGAAATACCCCAAAAGTTCCTCACCAAGAGGATAAAGGGTCTTAAACATATGTCATATGCTGCCCGACTGAAAAAACTACAGCTCTATTCAGTCGCATACCGCCTACTCAGAGGTGATCTGTGCCTGACGTACAAGGCCATGTCCAATCCTGAATTAATTGACATGCTACACCTCAGAAAATCCAAATCCATCAGAGCCACGAGAACAAGTGACTTAAACCTCAACACAGAAATAAATAGAACGTGCTGGAGGGACAGATTCATAACCCAGAGGCTCCCTACACTCTGGAACAGAATCCCAGTCCATGTTAGGCAGAGCCCCTCACTGACTCTATTCAAGAGAAATTTCGACGAGAGGATGGGAGATCGTAGGTTTACCCCGGGGGTCATCTCTGTGTCACTACTAGACAGAGGCATAGTAAACTAAACCCTAAAAGGGCGTAGTATTCTCATCCTAAGGGGTGGTGTAAGCCACATACACTCTGGCTAGGCTTATAAATGCCCTAGGGCAGATAGCCTAGTATGAACCTATGAACCTATGAACCTATGAACTGCTTTTACAATCAGAATATCAGAATAGTATGCAGAATGTGTTGAGCTTTGTGTGTGTGTGTGTGTGTGTGTGTGTGTGTGTGTGTGTGTGTGTGTGTGTGTGTGTGTGTGTGTGCATGCTATATGTGTGTGTTTTTATATATATATATATATATATATATATATATATATATATATATATATATTTATAGGTTCATAGGTTCATACTAGGCTATCTGCCCTAGGGCATTTATAAGCCTAGCCAGAGTGTGTTTGGCTTTTGACCCATTTTAAATTAATTTTGCTATGCCCTTTTTCGAGGTTAGTATACTGTGCCTCTGTCTAACAGTGACACAGAAGTGATACCCAGGGTAAACCTACGATCTCCCATCCACGCATCAAGATTCCTCTTGAAGAGAGTCAATGAGGGACTCTGCCTAACCTGGACTGGGATTTTATTCCAGAGTGAAGGGAGCCTCTGGATTATGAATCTGTCCCTCGAGCATGTCCTATTTATTTCAGTGCTGAGGTTCAAGTCTCTCGAGCACGTAGCTCGATGGGATTTGGATTTTCTGAGGTGCAGCATGTCCATTAATTCCGGGTTGGACATGGCTTTATACATCAGGCACAGATCGCCTCTGAGCAGGCGGTATGCCACTGAGTAGAGCTGGAGTTTCTTTAGCCGGGCAGCATATGGCATCTGTTTGAGCCCCTTGATCCTCTTGGTGAGGTACTTTTGGGGTCTTTCCAGTTGCTACAGGTGTCTGGTAAGGTACATCCCAAAAGGGGCATTGTACTCAATTATGGGCCTGATGAGGGATGAGTAAAGAGGCACGATGACCTCCCCTGATCTAGATGTGAATCCCTTCATGAATAGGTGGGCTATATAAAATGTTTTTCTAACCACTTTGGCCACTTGGTTGTCAAATGAGAGATTGCTATCAACTTGGGTCCCCAGGTCCCTAATTACTTCTTCTGTACTTAATGGATTACCACCTATGTGGTAATTTGTGGCACTTTGTTTTGCCAAAGGGATGATTATTCACTTTTTGGTGTTTAGCTTGAGGCCATGGCTCTGGCACCAGTTGTCTGTTTCTATGAGGCCCTTTTGGAGGATGCTTGTGTTGGCTGGAGAGTCGATTATGGCACCCAGTTTGCAGTCATCTGCGAACTTGGTCAGCCACAGTCCTTCCGTGTTGGCCTGTACTTCCGAGAAATATATACCGAACAAGAGAGGTCCCAGGACTGAGCCTTGTGGGATGCCACTTGTAACTGGTTTGGAGTCTGACATGGCTCCAGCAATTCTAACCATGTGGGTTCTGTCCTTGAGCCAGTTTGCAACCCATCTAGTGACATAGGGGTTTATATTTAAGCTGGTGAGCTTATCTATAATAGTGGGGTATTATATCGAAGGCTTTTGCGAGGTCCAGGTAGGCTGTGTGGACCACCTTCCCCTCGTCAATGGCCTTGGTGACTGTTTCAAAGAAATCGACCAGGTTTAAGAGGCAGGATCTGCCCTTAACAAAGCCAAACTGGGTAGGATCCAGTGTCTGTAGGTCCCCAATATCTTTATTTATGAGGTTCATGATGATCCTTTCCATAGCTTTGCAGACCAAGCAAGTCAGGCTTATGGGGCGATAGTTTCCAAGATCCGTTAAGGCACCAACTTTGTGGAGAGGGACCACTGTTGCTGTACGCCACTCTTTGGGTACATATCCTGTAGTAAGGCTGAGATTGAACAGTAGTTTTATGTTTGGGTTTAGCTCTTCTTGGAGTTCATGTAGGACGCAGCCGGGACACCATCTGGTCCCATTGATGCTGCATTTTTTGCTTTGGAGAGGGTGGCTCTTACCTGAGCATCTGAGATGTCAGGAGCCAGCACTCTGCTGGGATAGATATTTGCCGTTTTGGTGGGGAGGGGGGGGGGAGAAGCTTGCGCTGAACCTGTCAGCTAGGATGTTGGCAATGTATGTGGGTTCGATGTATTTTTTGTCATTTTGGACTAATTCTGAGCATATCTGGGAATTCCCACCCAGGTTCCTAACATAACCAAAGAAAGCCTTGTGATTATCCTTAGTGTCCTGTGCAATTTTTCTCTCGAAGCTGGCCTTAGACGATTTTATGAGTGCCCGTAGTTTTTTGATAATACTGATCAGAGATGCCTTCCCTTTTTGGGATTTTGCTCTAACATGTAGTAGCTTCCTCCTTCTATTGTATAGTTTGTTTATGGCTGGGGTCCACCAGACAGGACATCTGCCTTTGGAGGATTGGGTCTTGGTTTTATTTGGGATTGCATGATCCATGCATTCCTGAAGGTGTTCATAGAATGCGTTTATAAAGGATTCTGCGGTCTGGGCCGTATTTCCCACAGGCTCAGGGGCTTTGAAGGATTCCACCTTGGTTTTGAGGAGTGTGAAATTTGCTTTAGAGAAGTTTTTCACTGTGGTTTTCTGGGCAGGGGGTGGGGTCGGGATATGAATATCCAGTGAGATTAGTTTATGGTCTGATCTTACCAATGAGGGATACACTTCTGGTCTGGAGCATAAAGTCCCCATGTTGGTGATGATCAGGTCCAGTATGTTTTCCCCTCTTGTGGGAGTGGTAACAAGTTGTTCCATAGCATTTGAGTTTATAAATTCTAGGAACCTTTGGGCTAGGGTGTTGGAGCTAGAGTAATGCTCCCAGTCTATGTTTGGGTAGTTGAAGTCGCCCAATATAATGGTGTTTGGAGAGACCTTGACATTTTCCAGTGTTCTCAGGAAGGCCGAGTGGGGTTCCTGGGTTTGGGAGGGTGGTCTGTAGCAGGCTATAAACTGGAAGGCAGTTTTACACACTGTTAGTTGCACATGGATAGTCTCTGATGCTTCGTGCTGTGCCACCAACCTGGAGGTGCGGGTATCTTTGACGAATATTGATACTCCCCTCCTTTTGTGGTTCGGTCCAAGTTTTGGGGCCGAATAGCATGGTATGAGGTTTAACCTAGTAGTGCTGGGGTGCTCTCAGGAGTCTTGAACCAGGTTTCTGTTACTGCACAGATATCGATGTTCTCCATGCTAAGGAGAGTTTCGAAAAGTGCATCTTGAGGTTTAGACTTCTGGCGTTGAGTAGCATTACTCTTAGTTTCTTATCCCTTGTGATACCTATGGAGGTGGGTTTAACTTTTGAGCCTTGCCTAAAAGAGGCACTATGGGGGAAGCAAGAGCCTTTGCCAATATCCGAAAGCCCAGGGGTGACAGGTGCAAGCCGTCCCTAGCGAAGCATCGTGGCTTGTCGAGCATGTCATCCCAGGCTGACAGGCATTGGATCCCCTTTGAATGACACCAATACTTAAGCCAGTTGTTGAAATTGATCATCTTGTCTTCATATTGTGGCATCATTCTTGGTGAGGGTAAGATGCTACTCAAGGTCAGGGTCATACCGGCCTGGGCTACATGCTCAGAGAGCTCCTCTATGTCTCTTTTCATGTAGTCCAGGGAAGTACGTCTCAGGTCATTCACACCAGCATGGACAATGACCGTGTCATATTTGTACTTGCCTTGGAGTGACCTGAGTGCTTGTGTTATGTGGCGGATCCTAGCGCCCAACAGGCAGCTCACCGTGACATTCTCCTTGTTCAGCTTGGTGAGCGGGACGTCAGTGTGCCTGACGGTAGAGTCACCTATTACAAGTGTATCAGGTGTGTTGTTAAGTTTTAAGGGCTCTGACAGTTTGGCACACTGGCTTTGTGAGCTATGTGTTGCACATGTTTTGTTTTGGGGTAGCGGTTGCTTGGGTGTCTGCTTTGGAGGTCTCTGCTGCTTAGGCAGATTTTTATTTACAGCCTCCAAGTATGTTTTTGTGTGTTTATGTGTTTGGTTTGCTGTCGTGGTAGGTCTATGTGAGACTGGAATTGTAGTGAGTGTGGTCTCCTTCTCCTCCTGACTGGTTACGCCAGTACTGAGTTGAGAGAGCTTAGCCTCCAGTTTGGCTATATGGTTGCATCTCTCACATGTGTTGGAATTTGTTGGGAGGAGGAGAGGGTTGTCTGTGTACATGTGGCAGTTGTAACACTGCCTCAAGATTCCCAGATTCACCAGCTAGACCGGAGAGGAGATTGACAACTGACCTTTGGACATGCTAGAATAGTATTGGGAATTCCTTTATAATTGAAAAAAAGGGCCAATGGGGAACAAGGTACTCAAGGAGAGTTTGTGAGGGTGTAGTGCTTTTAATTTTTTAGTGCTGACTTATATAATTGCTTTAGTGAGCAAGTGCCAGGTAACTTAAATGCAATGTGTTACAGGTAACTTAAATGCAAAAATGACAAACAGTAACTTTCTTTCAAGTGAAACAAGGAAATAAGTACAGTAAGCAATGCAGATATCACTAGGGATCCACAGAAGCGCTGAAAAGCCGCGTTTTAGGTGGAATTAGCATTTCAGGGAAATAACAAGCAAACAAACAACAAGTATACAACAAAGCTTGATTCAGCAGGCCTGGATCTAGTCTATGCTACAGCAAACAAGGTGTACCAGTTTCAGTAAGAAACAGTTCAGATATGCAGGCACTATAAGCCTTTAACCAGATATTCCTAGCTCAGAAGGGCAGAGTCCAGCCTCTCCTCCCACAAGAGTGCAGACCACGAACCTTCTTAATGTAAAATTACTGGCCTGAAGCCCAAGTGCCTGAAGCCCAAGTGCTTAATCCAAAAGACTTAGAATGATAGCTACACTTTAATCAAGTTACTACCAAGCAGTAATAAATACAATTGAATACTTTAAAGAATGCCTGGATTAGTGCTCAAGTTATACAAACAAAGCTAGATTCAGCAGGCCTGGATCTAGTCTATGCTACAGCAAACAAGGTGTACCAATTTCAGTAAGAAGCAGTTCAAATATGCAGGCACTATAAGCCTTTAACCAGAAATTCCCAGCTCAGAAGGGCAGAGTCCAGCCTCTCCTCCCACAAGAGTGCAGACCACGAACCTTCTTAATGTAAAATAACTGGCCTGAAGCCCAAGTGCTTAAACCAGAATTAATACACTTTTAGAATAACAGACACTGAGCCCTCAATCAGCAGTTCCCAACTTAGAAGGATGTAAGCTACCTGTTCTGCCACTACAGTGCAGACCACAAACCTTCTTAATGTAAAACAACTGGTTTGAAGCCCAAGTGCTTAAACTAAAAGGCTTAGAATGAGTTACACCAAGCAGTAATAAATACAATTGAGTACTATTAAGATGGCGCAAAAGCAAAATAGAGTAGGAAGAAACACAAATACAGTAAAAGCAGATACATTTTTTTTGTTTGTTTTGAGTGAGCAAATGAGATGGGCCCAGGAGTTACAGGACAGATACAAGTGCAAATGCAGGCCTTCAAATCAGAAAGTTGAGAGAGATGGAAGACCACCCAAACGGCCAATAACTACAAATTCTGGGCCAGAACCACTCCTTATGTGGTAGACAGGTTACCCAATGCTTACCACTCCCACTGATAAGCTAGAAGGCTTCCCTCCAACACAGAAAGGCTTGGGGGGCTCAGAAGCTTCCAAACAGTCCTGGATACAGCAAATCTGTATCTGGAACACTAATTACAGGAAAGGTAGGAAACAGGCTTACAATTTTTTTTTTTTTTTCAGAAAAGTAGCAAAAACAGTAGTAAAAACAATTCACATGCAGTGCAAGCTGGCACACTTGAGTATGTAGCAATATTAATCCACACACAGTTTGAAAAAATGTAATTAAATTAAAAAGGACTAAAAGCAAGTGCAGAAAGGGTTTATTAGGTAGAATGCGGTAAAGAGATGGGACTGGGGGAGTGTCCTAGATCAAATCTACAGTGGGGCGGGCACTGCAAAAGCCATCAAATTTAAACTACAACCAAGAACAGGGAAGGGGGTGGGGAAGACAGTTTCAACAGAGATGTGAGGGATCAGAGTGCAGATTATAAAACCAGAAAGATATATACTGCACTCTGTATATTTGCAGAACAGTAAGACAACAGATATCTAAGCAACAATTTAGCTCTATAATACAGAATAATACAGAAAAATATACTCAGCTCTATATATTTGCAGATAGTCTTGTAAGGCTCTCTCTCAGTGCACAGGTTCCAATTTAAATTTAGTTACAATTTAATCAGGCTACTAACAAGCAGTAATAAAGGCAGCAGAATAAATTTAATTGAGTACTTTTAAAAAAGGCAGAAGCAAAATAAGGTAATAAAGTAGGAAGAAACACAAATACAGTAAGGCAGATAAAGTGCAAAAAATTTTTTTTTTTTTTGAGATGGAGGAAACAGAGCAGATTAAGATACTATAGGGGAATGCCCTTCCCAAGTGCTCTCTCTGCACACTGCAGAGGAGATGGGACTGGTAAGAGTATCCAAAATCAAAATATGATCTCACTGTACTCAGTTGAGTGAGCGAATGAGATGGGTCCAGGAGGAGTGTGCAAAAAGAGATTTACAGCAGGGGCGGGCAATTCCAAAGCCATCAAGATTAACACCACAACAAGAAACAGGGAGGTTGGGTGGGGAACTACTGCAGAGATTCAGAGACACACACAATATTTACTGAATCCAAGACATACAATAATTACTCACTCAAATCTTAAATAAGTGCATAAAATATACTTAAATCAGCTTATGTCCAGTTGATATATGCAGACAAGTCTCAGTAGCCAGCAACTCGATTTAAAATGATTACTAGAAATGTAACCAACACAGATTTTAATGTTAGCAGAAACCCCCAAGCTAATTAATACTAACAAAGGAATTTCAAGCAGTCTAACAACTTTCAGTGAGCTCAGATGGCTAACTGCAGAGATTCAGAGACACACACAATATTTACTGAATCCAAAACACACAATAATTACTCACTCAAATCTTAAATAAGTGCAGAAAATATACTTAAATCAGCTTATGTCCAGTTGATATATGCAGGCAAGTCTCAGTAGCCAGCAACTCGATTTAAAATGATTACTAGAAATGTAACCAACACAGATTTTAATGTTAGCAGAAACCCCCAAGCTAATTAACACTAACAAAGGAATTTCAAGCAGTCTAACAACTTTCAGTGAGCTCAGATCGCTAACTGCAGAGATTCAGAGACACACACAATATTTACTGAATCCAAGACACACAATAATTACTCACTCAAATCTTAAATAAGTGCAGAAAATATACTTAAATCAGCTTATGTCCAGTTGATATATGCAGACAAGTCTCAGTAGCCAGCAACTCGATTTAAAATGTATGTGTGTTCAGTGGACTACCATCAATGTGGTAATTCAAGGGAACTGGGTTTTTCCCAAGGGGGATGATGACACAGTTTTTGGCATTGAGCTTTAGGCCATGGTTCTGACACCAGTCGTTGGTGTCATTGAGGCCTTTCTGTAGGATATCAACATCACTTGGGGAGTTAATAATAGCTTCTAACTTGCAGTGGTCTGGTAACTTTGTCAGCCAGAGTCCCTTTGTATTGGCCTGGACTTCAGAGAAGTAGATACCAAACAGGAGAGGACCCAGGACCAAACCCTGTGGGACTCCACTCGTGACTGGTCAGCAGTCTGACTTGGAGTCAGCTACTTTCACACTGTGGGTTCTATCTGCGAGCCAGTTTGCAACCCACTTAGTGATATAGGGGTTGATGCCTAGCTTAGTGAGTTTTTCTATGATTCCTGAGTGGGGAATGGTATCAAAGGCCTTGGCCAGATCAAGGTAGGCTGTATGAACCACCTTGCCTTCATCCACAGCCCTGATGACTGATTCAAGGAAGTCGACCAAGTTGAGCAGGCATGATCTACCCTTCATGAAACCAAACTGTGTATGATCCAGAGTTTGGAGGTCCATGATGATGCATTCCATAGCTTTGCATATCAGACTCATCAGGCTAATTGGGCAATAAATCCCGGGGTCTGTAGTTGCTCCTCTTTTGTGGAGAGGGATGACTGTAGCAGTGCACCATTCAGTATGGACAAAGCCTGAGGTGAGGCTGTGATTGAACAGGACACACAGGTGAGGTGCCAGTTCACTCTGTAGTTCATGTAGAACACAGCCGGGGATATTGTCAGGTCACATAGAAGCTGTATTCTTGGCCTTGGACAGTGCTGTTTTAACCTGTGCATTAGTAATAGTGGGTGCCTGGCAATCTACTGGTATTGTGACTTGTCCTTTGGGGGGGAGAGAGGGGTAAAGTTAGCACTGAATCTGTCTGCCAGTATATTGGCAATATCTGTTGACTTGGTATAGGAGGTAGCATTGTGCAGTAGCTCAGAGCAAATCTGGGTATTGCCATGGAGATTCTTTACATAACTATAGAAGGCCTTGTGGTTGTCTTTACTATCTGCTGCAATTCTGTTTTCATAGCTAGCTTAAGAGGATTTGATGAGGGATCTCAACCTTTTGTTGAGGCTGATAAGGGAGTTTTTCCAGTCTTAGGACTTTGCCTTATTCTGCATCAATTTCCTCCTTCTGTTGTAGAGTTTTTTTATGGCAGGGGACCACCAGATTGGCTTCCTTTTTTTTTTTTTTTTGAGGAGAGCGTCTTAGTTCTATTGGGTATGGCGAGATCTATGCATTTGTGTACATGTTTGTACAGTGCATTGGTGTATGATTTGGC
Source organism: Protopterus annectens (assembly GCF_019279795.1). Classification (NCBI taxonomy): domain Eukaryota; kingdom Metazoa; phylum Chordata; order Ceratodontiformes; family Protopteridae; genus Protopterus; species Protopterus annectens. The sequence goes on along the minus strand of NC_056751.1, from coordinate 329,260,953 downwards.
AGTCATGCAACTATTCTCCATTTGCATGGGAGCCGTGAAGTTAGCCACCTCTGTTTTTAAGAGCCCAAAGTTAGCTTTGGAGAAGTTTTTCATGGTAGTTACCTTTGTGGGGGGTGAGAGGGATGTGGATTTCCAAGGTGATTAGTTTGTGGTCGGATCTAACCAGGGAGAAGTTGACTCTTGGTGTAGAGCAATGGTCACCCATGTTAGTAATGACCAGGTCAAGGATGTTGCTACTTGTAGTGGGGGTAAGAATGAGCTGGTACAGAGCATTCAAATTAATGAATTCCAGAAAGCATTGGGCAAGTGTATTGGTACATGAGTAGTTTTCCCAGTTATTGGAGGAGTAGTTGAAGTCACCCAGTATGAGAGTGTTAGGTTCGACCTTAATATTCTCCAGGGTGCTTTGGAACGTGGAGTGTGAGTCCTGGGACATGGTTGGGGACCTATAGCAGGCTACGACCAGAATCGCTATCTTACCCTGGGTTAGCTGCACCTGAAGTATCTCAGATGTGTTATGTTGGGCTACCAGTCTGGAGGTCTGCGCATCCTTTATGAATATGGAAACACCACTGCCTTTGGAGCTTCGGTCCAAGTTCTGGGACCGAAAGGTGTGGAATGAGTTATAGCCTGGTAGTGCAGGGGTGCTTTCTGCTGCCTTGAACCAGGCCTCTGTTACAGCACAAAAGTCAGTGTTCTCCATTTTAAGGAGTGCTTTGAGTGAGTGCATTTTGAGATTTAGACTTCTAGTGTTGAGCAGCATGACTCTCAGATTCCATTTGTTTGTAGCTGTTACGGTGGTAATTTGGTCTTTGGAACACCACCTAAAAAAGGTACTATAGGGGTGGCAAGAGCCTTGGTCAGTATCCAGAAGCCCAGGAGTGACAGATGCAGGCCATCTCTGGCAAAGCATTGAGGTCTGTCAGTCATGTCATCCCAGGCAGACAGATACTGGATCCCCTTAGAATGACACCAGAAACTTAGCCAATTGTTGAAATCAATAATTTTCTGCTTGTACTGTGGTATCATTCTGGGTGACAGTAGGATGCTGCTCAGGGCTAGGGTCATACCCGCCTGGGCTATATAATCCAAGATCTCCTCCATGTCTTTTTTCATGTAGTCCAGGGAGGTGCAGCTCAGCTCATTCACACCCATATGTACAATGACAGAGTCATATTTGTACCTGTTGTTGAGGGACCTGAGTGCGTGTGTTATGTGGTGGATCCTGGCACCTGACAGGCAGATGACTGTTACTTTCTCCTTATTTAACCTAGTGAGTGGGACATCAGTGTGCCTCACTATTGAGTCACCCATGATTAGTGTGTTGACCATGCTATTTTGCCTTAGGAGCTTTGGTTGAGTGGCACACTGTTTAGCAGAGTTATGTGTCTCATCATTAGTGTTGTGTTGTGGTGGTCGGGTGCATTTCTGCCTTGGAGGGCTCTGCTGTTTGTGCAGATTTTTATTGAGAGACTCCATGAAGGTGGGTGTGTGGTTTGTGTTTTTATGTGAAGGCAGTGCTGGTGTGTGTTCTGGAGGGCTGTGTTTTCCATGTGGTGTGGTGCAAGTGTTGACCTTTTCTTCTTAAACAGCTATTCCAGTCTTGGCTGGAGAGCACGTAGCTTCCAATTTGGATATATAAGTGCATCTCTCACAAGTCTGAGTGTAGGGAGGTAAGAGTAGAGGGTTGTCAGTGTACATGAGGTAGTTGCTACATTGCCTCAGGATGCCCAAGTTCACCAGGTTAATAGGAGAAAGCACAAGGAACTGACCTTTAGACATACCTGGAGGAGTGGGCATTGATAAATACTGGAGTTGTTTCCTTGTAGAACGTTTGTGCTGGTAGCACTTTTGTGTGCTACAATAATTGCTACAAGAAGTCTGGTAAAGTGCTAAACTAATAAGCTAGTAAAAGTGCAGGAGAGGAGAGAACTAGCAGATCTAAGGGAAAAACTGAAGACCAGACTTTGGCACCGCTCAGAGGCTTAAAATAGTTCTGGATACAGCAAATCTTTATCTGGACTAGATTAGTTACAGGAAAGATTAGAAACAAGCACAGATGTGGACTTTTAATCCAGAAAGTTGAAAGAGAT